>NC_053156.1:303723755-304023755 GCF_016835505.1 Polypterus senegalus
TAGATAGATAGATAGATAGATAGATAGATAGATAGATAGATAGATATGAAAGGCACTATATAACATAGATAGATAGATAGATAGATAGATAGATAGATAGATAGATAGATAGATAGATAGATAGATAGGAAAGGCACTATATAACATAGATAGATAGATAGATAGATAGATAGATAGATAGATAGATAGATAGATAGATAGATAGATAGATAGATAGATAGTACATTTGGTTTCTGAATAAGGTGGGCGTTTTTCTCTTTCAGAGACTAAGTCACCCAACTTGGATAAATTGTCTTGTAAACGATCTCAAGGTGTGTGAGGAGAGCAACGGCGAACTGCGGTGTCGCAGTAAGGAAGCGAAATCCGTGCCTCAAATGATCAATTTGATGTGGTAGGTTTTGATTATTTTTAAGGAATTGTAAAATATACATTTAAATAAATACGTCTCTCTATTATAAAAAAAAATATTGGAAGGAGGCGACACGTGATTTTCTCGGAGAGACACGTATACGTCACGCAAGACGAGTCCACGCCCGAGGCTGGAAATAAAAGGACAAAAAGTAGATGACAAAGTAGAACGTCGTCAAGAATTCAAAAACGTTGGTGCGGTACGCATGAAGAGCAGCTTAGAGATCATGGAAGTACGAAAATTCGAAAGTCTCAAAAAAAAAAACGATAGTAAAGATCGCATTAGCGCAAACAAACTAACCTCAGTCCTGTGAATGCTTTTGTCAGCCACACTTCCTGCGCTCTCAGCTCTTATACATTTTATCAGGACTTTTATCGGGAATTTTATACATTCTAGATGACAAACGAAGAAAAAAGAGCAGGGACAGACATTCGAAAAAGTCGTTTTATTTATTACAGAGAAAGAAACGATATTCAGTCACGGGCAGTTTCGTTGCGTTATCACGAATTAAGTCCATCCATCCGTCCTCCAACCCGCTATATCCTATAACTACAGGGTCACGGGGGTCTGCTGGAGCCAATCCCAGCCAGCACAGGACGCAAAGAAAGAAACAAAAGCCGGGCAGGGCACACACAAGGGACAATTTAGAATTGTCTGTGGTAAGAAACCCAGGGAGAACATGCAAACTGCACCCGTGGGAGTACCCGGGAAGCGAACCTGGGTCTCCTAACTGCGAGACAGCAGCTCTACCCACTGCGCCACCCACGACAGAATCACAGAAAGTAAATTCCAAATATTGCTTTAACTAAAGTTTTAAAGTAAAAATGAAAATAATGTATTTGCAACAATTCCCATGAAAATAACAATATCTTAAAATTGTATATCCGGTTAACTAAACCCGGGGGTGGGCGAGCGAAGCCCCCTGGTATATTTAAGAGTCAAGGTGTTTTAATCAATTGTACTTTTTATTTTGTAGATACAATGGCGCTTGTCGCGTTAATCTTTACTCTTTTCACGATATTGTTAGATTGATTTGCCACGCGTTATTGTTGCACCGTTTGTTTGTGGATTGTGTTTATTGTCATTTCACAAGATCTTAGGAGGTTTGTGGGGTTTTATTGCACACTACGAAGTTCATTTGTATTCATGTTTTAAAGGAAGCCTAGACGAGTCGTATTTTTTGTCTGTAATAAATGTTACTTATATGACTCTATGAAGGCTTGAACATTTATTATCTTAAATCCCGGGTCTGTGCCATTCGTACTAAACTGTGGTGGATTTGAGTTCAGCATTGGCACAGGCCCTTCTTTTTCTCGTCGCTTTCTGAAATGTGGGCATTAAACCGCACGGCTTCTCCTGCAGTTCAGACGACGTCAAGACGCCTCATGGCTCGCAGTCATCCGTGATTGGGTGCCCCAGTGCAAGCTTTGTTTCTTTAGGCCGATGCTAAGATGTTTCTTCACTTAAAATTCCCTGCATCCCAAACTAAACACACACACACACACACGCAGGCACACGGACACATCTGACAGTCATTATCGGGCCCCATATGTTAAATAGATGATAGGCGGGCGGCCTCGTCGTTCAGCTGCAGAAAGCGTTCACGGTCTTCGACCGGCTTACGGGGGTCTTGTCTCAGCTGCGAGTGCTGCTGTTTGATGCTGTCGGACTTGAGACAATGAACCAGTGAATTAGACCAGGGCTGAAGCAGACAGAAAGAAGAGGTCGCGAAAACTTTGTCATGGCGATGCAAACAGCCTGTGGCTCTCCTAACAGAGTGAGTAGAAAAGTGAAATTGTGACCTAAAAGTACGAATTGGGGAATACAAGCGGCGACCCGGTGACGCAGCGGTTAGCTGCCTGCACTACCGTGCTGGATCAAATCCACAATAGGTATCCGTCTAACTTCGGATGCTGTCGGGATGGGTTCCGGATTACGGAAATTTTAATTCCCTTTACGTTCAAATGCATTTCGTTAATCTGCAGTGAGACCCCCCACGACGAAAAAAATCTCTCGCGCAAACAAATCGATATACTTTATACATTTACGTCTGCTTACGTGCTGAATCAATTTCGGAAAGTACAGGTTCTCTACTACAAACCGTTTCCGCGAGACATCGGATTGAGAGAGAACGCATTTTTGATAAAAAGATTTTTTTTCTTTGAGAAGTTACATTTACTTTATAATACATGCTCATGTTCAGAATATTATTAGAAGTATATTTTGAGCTGAAATGACATTTAAATTAAATTTAAATTTAAATTAAATGGAATTTAATTTATTGCTAACGTTAGTGGCGGTGGAGACAACCCAAAATCGTGTATTGCAAAGCTTTTGTTTTTTGCTTACAACCTTAGCCATCCATTTTTTAAACCTGGTTTATCCTGGAGCAGGGTCGTGAGGAAGCTGGAGCCAATCCCAGAAAGCATATGGGGCAAACTTCTGGGGGCGCCAGTCTATCGAAACGTAATAACACGCACGCACACACACACACACGGGCCAGTTCGCATCGGCAATCCACATGACCTGCACGTCTCTGGACTGTGTGAAGAAACTGAGGCTCCCCGAGGAAAGCCACGAGGACACAGCGAGAACGTGCAGACTTGACACACAGAGGACACGGAGTCTGAACTCCTGCGTCATTATTAAGTGCTACTACTGCGCCACTCTGCTCTCAGTACGCTCTCTTTCTCTCTCTCTCACTTCTTATTCATTCAAAAACAGCCAGGGGTTTATACTTAAAAGGTTGGGAAAATGTCCATTTATTGTACAGAAATATGCAGTCAGGTTGGTCCATCCATTGTCTCGAGCAGGTAGCTGGTAACAAACACTAAAAGAAGGCACAGGTTGCTTTTACCAGACATAAAAGAATGTGTTACAATTTTCTTGGGAATACAAAGGCGTAAATCCACGAGGAACGCATTGAGGAGCTCCACTCTTCCTTCTTAGCGCTGGGGAGCAACACAGAGGCGTTGTTAGGGGGGCTGCTTCCGGGGCTTGGAGAGCCCGCCGCCGCTTCATTCCGTGCCGCGTCCTGGCATGCATTGATGATTGTGTGAAAACTCCAAGAGGGACCAATGCTATTCAAACTAACATACTGTACTGTATATGTAAAATATAAAGGAAATACCTGGTGGGAGAGGCCAAGCCCCTAATAAGTGCTAAAGCTATCCAAACGTCCTGGTGCAGTACAACCTACAATCTATTATTTCCTACAATCTCGTTTGGATATTTTTTTACCCGAGAACATGGGAGCGACCTCTGATGAACATAAGAGAGGGTCCACCAGGACATCGCGCGAATGGAGAGACGCTGTAGTGGAATGTGGAGGAAGGTCTATGTAAGCAAACATCATGAAACACCTTTAGAAGATAATTAGAGTGGAAAAATAAAACTACCAGTTGACTACTTTTTGTAAGTAATAATCAAACTTTAATAAAAGGACAGGTGTTTGTATGTTTGTCCATTTGTTATATGTCTGTTATCCAGCAGATGGCGCATCGCAAACATTAGCATTGTTTATACAAATCTTGTACCAAATGAAATTTAATAGAAATGGATGCACTGCAATCGTCATTCCAACAGATGGTGCATCACAAACAATAACACTGTTTTTATGACACCGATTCAAAAATGGCGTATAACTGAGATTATGAGAGCAACAGGACAGTCACACTGCACTGTCAACGCTAGTGCTGAAACCTAACACTGCTTTTACGAATCCCATACCAAACAGCAAATAAGAGAGACATATGCATTGTGTTTAGCATTCCAACAGATGGAGCATCACAAACATTGACACTGCTTTTACGAATCCCATACCAAATGGCATATAAGAGAGACACGCCTTGCATGGTGCACTACAAACTTTAGCACGGAGGTCTACATTAATCCTTTCATTTTCATCCCATCCTAGATGGGGAATACAGCTTGTTTGTGTAGAATGCAATAGATATCTATTCCCTTGTCAATTAACACTCATTATCACGCAATAACAAAAATGAAAACAGAATTTTAGGATTTTTTAAAAACTTTTTAAAAATAAACAAATGACATATCCCATTGACACAAGTGCTGACACTCTTTACTCAGTAGTTTGCTGAAGCCCCTTTTGGCAGTGATAGCAGCCTGGAGTCTTCATAGGATTGACTTGACTGACTTTGCACACCCTGATTTGAGGATTTTCTCCTCTCACGTTCTGTCAGATTGGATGGAGACCATTGGTGTTCAGCTGTTTTCGGGTTCCTCCAAAGATGTTCGATTGGATTCAATTCTGGGCTCTTGCTGGGTAACGTCTGAGTATTCTCAAAGTTGCCCCTAAGCCACTCCAGTGTTGTACTGTTGGAAGGTGAACCTTTGAATCTTTCACCCAGTCAGTGGTCTGGAGTGATCTCAGCAGGTTTTCAATCTCTCTGATTTGCTCCATTTAGCCTCCCAGTCCCTGCTGTTGAGGAACAAGCCCATAGCTTGATGTGGCTACCACCACGCTCTCTCTCCCATTGGAATGGTGTTTCACAGGTGATGCCCAGTTTCCTCCAGACGTGATGCTAATCTTGGTCCTATTGGTGAACAGAATCTGGTTTTTCACTGTCTGAGAGTCCTTTGTCATACTCGGGTATTAAGTGTTGCTTGATGTGGGGAAAAATTAAAGATTATAGCACTTTCATGATTTGGAACTCCCAAAATCTCAGGAACTGAAAATAATTCCAAGGTTGCCCACTAGAGGTCGGAAAAACAGTTAAAAATACCCCGACTTGAAACAAAAATGGCCAAGAGCAAATCTTCATTAAAGTAAAAGGGTTACTTTCACAAAAGGTTCTGTGAGCTCTGAAGAGCACAAGGAGATGCCTGAACGGTAAGGCGATACACAGTAAACAGAGTCCCAATCTGGAATCCAAAAATCGTGGTCAAAAACTGAGCAGGGGTTCAAAAATATCAAAAAGCACAGTAAAAAAAAAAAAACAGAATTCAAGAGGTGAAGTCAAAAGCAGAGCATAGGGTTGAAACTCTAGAAAACACAAAGCAGCGCAATCGCACAAAAACTCACCTGAAACACCGCAGTCAGTAAACCGCTAGGAACTATGGGAGGCTGTTCCTTAAATAGAATGGAGGGCTGTCCCTGATGGTGATTGGCAGGTGGCCCCGCCCTCGGGGAGCCGCCCACAAAACACAATCAACATAGTCGAGGCCACATTCACTTATACACTCATACAAAGAAGAATGACCATCCATTATCCAACCCTCATATCCTAAATACAGGGTCACTGGGGTCTGCTGGAGCCAATCCCAGCCAACGCAGAGCGCAAGGCAGGAAACAAACCCTGGGCAGGGTGCCTGCCCACCGCAGGGCACACACACAGTACACCAAGCACAATTTAGGATCGCCAACGTACCTAATCTGCATGTCTTTGGACTGTGGGAGGAAACCCACACAGACACAGGGAGAACCCGGGAAGCAAACCCAAGTCTACTAACTGCAAGTCAGCAGCACTATCTACTGCGCCACCATGCCACCCACAAAGAAGAATGTACATAATCCATCCATCCATTTTCTAACCCGCTGAATCCAAACACAGGGTCACGGGGGTCTGCTGGAGCCAATCCCAGCCAACACAGGGCACAAGGCAGGAAACAATCCTGGGTAGGGTGCCAACCCACCACAGGACACACACACAAACCAAGCACACACTAGGGCCAATTTAGAATCGCCAATCCACCTAACCAGCATGTCTTTGGGAGGAAACCGGAGTGCCCGGAGGAAACCCACGCAGACACGGGGAGAACATGCAAACTCCACGCAGGGAGGACCCAGGAAGCGAACTCAGGTCTCCTAACTGCGAGGCAGCAGCGCTACCACTGCGCCACCGTGCCGCCCATGTACATAATATAAACATGAATATAAATAAAATGACACAAAACAAACAAGAAACATCACTTTGAAACCCAGCAAGAGGAGACATGCTGGCTGAAACATGACAAGTGCAAGGCTGCAGCAGAGCAAAATGTAAAAAAGTGAAGGGCTTCAAATCTTTCAAAGCCCGCTCTAGTAACATAGACAATCACAAAACATATTGGGTGATTGAGGATGATGTGCCCCCTTCTTGATTTAGCAGGGTCTGGAAAATCTTATTTTCATTGTCCATATTTCTGCAGCATTGTTTTAGCAAAGACCGAGAAGGCCAGTAGGCCATAGTCATCTGGAGGGCCATCTCCATTCATTTTCTAACTGTCTATTCAGTACAGGGCTGTGGTGATGGTCCATATTCCTGAATTCATCTCAGACAGATTGTATCATGTGACAGGAACATTCAATGGCTCTTCATCCAATTCTGTGATGACCTGCAGCCTTGTTGTATTTGTATAGTGGTATTCACAGTGTCCGTTTAATTCATCCATCCATCCATTATCCAACCTGCTATATCCTAACTACAGGGTCACGGGGGTCTGCTGGAGCCAATCCCAGCCAACACAGGGCGCAAGGCAGGACACAAACCCCGGGCAGGGCGCCAGCCATGTGTGTTTAATACTGGGTTGAAATTGTATTGTCTCGCAGCCCATGTTTTTCCACCTAACCAGAGTCAATTCTGGAATGTTTCACACGCTAGCAATAACGTGGTTCTGATTCAAGTTCAGCTTCTCCTTTGTCTGTTGATCACATGGATGGTCAATTAGGCTCCTTTCACTTTTGAAAGAGAAATGGGATACAAAACACATGGGTCACGTTTTAGACTGGCAGACAAAATCCTGGTAAGGTTTTAACCCTTCGCTAGCCACCCGTGATGCCATGTTTACAGCTCCTATGGGGTGGCTCAGTGGCAGTGCAGCTGCTCTGCAGTTATCAGATTGTGGGTTTGATTCCAGCGTCCTCCTTCTTAGAAAAGCAGCGGCTCTTTGATTCTTTTCAATCTGGTTTTCGGAGGCGACATTCTACAGAAACAGCTCTTCTAAAAGTTTTTAATGCTCTTTTAATTGCTGCCGATGCAGGCCGGTGCTCTGTGCTTGTACTGTTAGGTCTTACCGCAGCTTTTGATACTTAATAATTAGTAGATTAGATCTGTTCGGTGTCTCTGGCTCTGCTTTGGATTGGATCTCCCCGTATTTGTCAAATAGGAGTTTCTCAGTCGGTGTGGCTGGCTTTTCATCTGACATGTGGAGTGGCACAGGGCTCGGTTCTTGGACCGTACTTTTCTCTTTATGTATCCTTTCTCTGTCACAGACTCTTTTAAGGACATCTCGTGTTATCTCTATGCAGATGATATACAGCTTTATTTTTCATTTAAGTCTAACCAAATTAATACTTTGGTCACTTTGGTTGATTGTCTGTCTCAGGTTAACGCCTGGCTCAGTAGTAATTACCTACAGTTGAACTGAGGTACTAATTGTTGCTCGTCCTGTTCTCCATTCTGAGATCAGTTTAAAATGATCTTCTGTCTCTCCAGTTATTAAGTCGAGTCTACGTAACCTTGGGGTTATTTTTGACCAGTCCCTGACACTTGATGAGTATGTAGGGTCATTCAGCCGCTCGTGTTTCTTTCATGTAAGAAATCTCTCAAAACTGAGAAATGTTGTTTCAAAATCAGAATTGGAGAAGCTTATTCATTCTGTTATTTGATTAGTGTGATGCTCTCTTTACAGGTCTCTCTCTCACGCCTTCAGTTAGTTCAAAATGCAGCTGCCAGGCTCCGAACTCGCGCCAGCTAGCCGGACTGATCATATCACCCCCATGCTGGACACACTGCACTGGCTCCCAGTGTTTTATAGAATTCATTTGAAAGTTTTGATACTCACTTTCAGAGCTTTGCATGGACAGGCCCCTGAGTACCTAACCTGTCTGCTCCAATGCCATACAGCTTACCGGACCCTCAGATCTGGGCAACAGGGTCTTCTTGTTGTCCTAAGCACTCGGCTAAAAGCCCGTGGGGATCGTGCCTTTCAGTCTGTGACACCGAGACTATGGAAGAGCCTGCCTTGTGGCCTGCGTGGAGTTGAGTCTGTTGATTCTTTTAAAAAACAACTAAAACATTTCTTTTTAAACAGGCTGTTAATCAGGGCTGAATAGTTCCAGTTTGTTTATTTATTGGTTTTATTGGTTTTGCTTATGTTTTCTTTGAACTCTTATATTTATACTGGATTTGCTTTTCAGCGCTCTGTTACCTTTTGTCTGTGAAGGGCGCTATATAAATAAACTACTACTATTACTACTTCATGTCATGAGAAAAGCATTATATAAATTAAAGAATTCTTATCGTGGCGTCATATGATATGATATAGTGTGGATGTAGTTCCCCTTGTATGCGTCATTCATTTCATCTGCAACAATTTACTACCGAGAATATGCCAAAATGGTTAAAAGAAATGTAAAAATCTCCTAAAATATATCGTGTCGCCATCGACCCCCAAGACGGTGAAGCGTCAGTGTTTTTAGTGCTGCTTTGTAAACAGCAAGCGAACAAAGCCTGCTTTGTTGAGGATTTCAGGGAATCCATGTATCTTCATTACAACTTTGTTTCTATCGTGTTGCTTATTTTTTGGGTTTTTACAAGTCTAGAGAGTTAAGAGATAAGAGAAGAAGTGTCACTGATGCTTATCAGCGTAGGAAACCCTTGAATGATTCCCTGTCAATGACGGCAGTTGACAAATCAAAGAGAGTCGGAGACAAACGATGAACAACAGAGTAAGACGGTGCATCGAGAGGCTTGTGATGCCTTTGGGTGTTTGACTGAATGTTCTGGGCAGCTTTGAGGTTGAAAGTGAAGATGGCAGGCAACTGTGGGGGCTTCATATCACCTGAAACATCTTCTTACAGCAGAAAACGTGGAGAACGAAACACAGAAGGTGCCAAATAAACACAGAAGGTGCCACATTGCATTGATCATCAAAAAAAGTAAATGATCTGCAACTACTGTGCTGAGTGGCAGACTATGATTGTGTAATTTTATATAAATATTAAACCATAAAGGTACAGTGGACACTTGTCTTACAAACTCAATTCGCTCACGAGGGCTCGATGTAACTTAACTTTGTTTTAAGTCAAGACTATTTTTCCCATAAGAAATGATGGAAATACCCATAATGCGCTCCGAACCTCCCACAGAAACCTTTTCATAATAAAGAGGGTCGCATAATGTGCATCATTTACTAAAAATGCCAGTAATTTTTCTAAAGTGCTAACCAAAACGTTATAAAAGGCGCCCAGCCTACCAGAAACAGCAATTTCATACTGTACTCACCGTTTAACTCTTTGAGGGCTGAATAATAATAAGCAAGGGTTTCACACAGAAATCAACATAAAACGTCTGTTGCTGCATGCTGTGGCTGCCAGTTTGCCAAGAATGTGTGGCAGGCTTGCTGCCAGGCTGTCTTCGCATGGCTGGGGTGGCAGCTGCACCGGTCATGGTCGCAGTGCATTGCAATCTGGCTTTTACCTCTTATCATTGTTAAGTGGCAGTCCTCCCTGGTGAACAATGTCGTAGGGGTGCCAGCTGTATGAACCTGCTTAGCGCCACGATTAGCTGGGGACCAGTCAGATGAAGGTGGAACCTCACGTTTGTTTTCGATCACTTGCATCAAAATCGGAGTCCGGCAAGTCATGGCTCAGTTCAGAGATAGTAGGCAGAACTTCATCCACATTGTATTTTGCTTTACACATTCGCTTTGATCTCTCGCCATTATGTCAGTGCCATTTTTTTTTTCCCTTCAAGCGCAAGAAATCTCCGTCAAACCATTGAAGCTAATTTTCCTTCTTGCACCGAGAGTCCAACTAAAACATAACGGTTCGTTTTGTTACAGTTTACAGCTGATTACCATCGTCAGCTACTCCTTTTGACAAAAGTCGACATCAGCCCTGAAAGAGTTAAATTGACGTCTTTGGCTGGCAGGAAGGGAGGAGGAGAATGAAATGGAAGCTGGTTAAATCATTTCTTTGTAAAATTGTAGAGATGGTGGATTTCAACATGCTGTACACGTATTAGAGAGATCGGTCACACAAACGCCACTCTCATATTTCCGCACAATTTCCTTTTTCATTTCGATTGTGACCACTTTCTTTACCTTTGTTACCTTCTCTTCATTCCTTAGCTTATTTTCTAGCTTTTTTGGGGCTATTGTGAAATAAATTATATAAATCACTGCATAAACACACGTATCTGGCCTCGGACTGACGCATACGAACGCTCTCGGCTGTTTGTTTACAATCGCACAAGCGGATACACGTGACGTAATTTGGGTCGTAAATTTAAGACGTTGGTCGTAATTCAAAACAAAAATTTTGGTCGTAAACCAAGTTGTTCGCATGTCAGGCCGGTCGTATAGTGAGGGTCGACTGTATTAACAATTAGTTTATAAAAGAGTAAAGTGTTCCAGGTAGAGATATCAATAAAAACGTTTGGACAGCTATGGTTATTTGTGGTTCATTTTAATTGTAAATGCTTATGCCAGGTCTCTGATGACCCCAGGTATGTAATAGTGTTTGTGAAAAATCTCAGGTATACAAAGGTTAATTAACCAAGGTGAACAAACTCCATTCACCAAGCAAACAGGAAGAGTCTCTTCAGTGAGTTTGGTCCTAGCAGGTCTGCAGGCTAATGAGAGTCGTTTGTTTCCGTTTAGGCCAAGACACTGCAGTGCTGGCTGCTGTTGATAGCACTTGGAGCCAACCTGGTACCTGGCAGGGTTTCACAAAGTGCAGATGGTGAAAATGACATTGGCTCCGGGGATCATGCGGTACTTCATAACATCAGCAGTGGAGGAGAAGCTAGGAGAATTCCAAGAAAGACGGTGGCAGCCAAGCCAGCATCCCCTTTAGGTCAGTGTTCTGTCACCTTCCACATCGCCAGACCTTCTGGTGTCTCCACAGGCTGCACTTCCCACAAGCTCAACACTCCCAACTGGCAGGAGGAACTCGACCACATTAAGAGACTTGTCCACAAGAACGAGGCCACCATTAAGGGCCTCTTCTCCACCATCAATAAGGATATCGGAAAGGAGCCGTACAGAGACATCATCACAGGTGTGCTACTGGGAATCAAAGAGGACAATGTCAGGTTTGAGGAGATGATGAAGAAAATGATGGTGGAGTTTGAAACTCAACGAGGGGGTGACTTTGTAGGATCCCTCTTTGATTTTGAAAAGTAAGTGTCATAAACTCGGTTCAGGCTCGGAGCACTGAAACACAAGATGAAACTCACACCAGGCATGTATGTATCGTACCGTCCTCAAGCGCGATTGCCCCCCTACATCCCCAGGCCTTCTATCCTTCTCTCTTCTAGCCTGAACTCGCACTGCACGTAATGTTCCGGGTTTGGGCGCACTTTCGTCATCACTATGCGACTTTGTGTAAAGCCAAAACAGAATCCGAACACGGAGTGACAGCATCCATCCATCCATCCATTATCCAGCCAGCTATATCCTAACTACAGGGTCACGGGGGTCTAATGCAATGTATCCGTCTCTGTTATATCTAATTTAGAGTGGGATTCATGAAAGCAGTGTTAATGTTTATGATGCACCATCTGTTGGAGTGACAAATACAATGCATTTTAATATTACAAATGTCTGTGATACACCATCTGTTGGAATGACAGAGCAACCAGATGGGCACACAGACACTTATCCTTTAATTAAGGTGAATAGCAATTGCTGCTTTTCATACAAAAAAAGAAAAGGTAATGCAAAAGTAACATCCATCCATCCATTATCCAACCCGCTATATCCTAACACAAGGCCACGGTGGTCTGCTGGAGCCAATCCCAGGCAACACAGGGTGCAAGGCAGGAAACAAGCCCCAGCCCACCCACACACCAGGGACAATTTAGAATCGCCAATGCACCAAACCTGCATGTCTTTGGACTGTGGGAGGAAACCCACGCAGACACGGGGAGAACATGCAAACTCCACACAGGCAGGGAGGACCCAGGAAGCGATCCCGGGTGTCCTAACTGTGAGGTGGCAGCGCTACCCACTGCGCCACCAACCGCCCTAACAGTAACATTGTAACTTTTTCTTTCTTTCTTTGAACTTTCCTCGTACTGTTATTTTTTTGGTTTTTATTTGCTGTGTTTGTTTTTGGTGGTTTTCAGTGATACCTTTTGCTTTTTGCTCGTCAACATCTGAAAAACATTCATTGGAATTGAACTCATCGTCACCCTCTTATAGAAACGGCAGACACGAAAAAAACAAGAACAGCTCATATTAGAAAAAAAAAACTTTACATTTTTGCAGCTCTTGATTGCAGCAAAAACAAAAAAGATGTTGCCAGTGAATTCGGAATTTCGCCATCGACACTGTCTACTTTCTTGAAAGACTGAGCAAAAAAAAGAAGAAAATTCTCAGGTTGCAAACGTATGTGAACTTCTGCATTTGAAGACATCGACAAAGCTGTTTTTATGTGGTTCAGTGATGCTCGTTCAAGAAACATTCCTATTAATGGGGCACTCATTCAAGAAAATGTGAGGTTTGTAACTCTCTTGGGACCTCCCACAACTGGACAACACGCCGAAGAGCGTCCCGAAGTGCGATCACCGCGTCTGTGGAGGACTGTTTATCTGTTGCCGGGGCAACAGCAGGCTCACAGCTCTGCTGCGTCTCTCCGCCAAAGAAAACAGAAAAGATCTCGATGGGTGGTGCAAGGAACACAGTAAATGTAGGGAACAGGATTACTTAGCCACTAACCTGGGCATGACCTGCCTGACTGCTGTGCCCGTGTATAGCAGAGTGGCAGATCCCGCTACAATAAATAGCCACACCGTTCTTGTTTCAAGCTGAATAAAGCTGGTTTTGCTTTATTTGGTACTGAGACTCGGCCTCGTGTTTTGGGGTGTAAGACAGGGACTTATAGCGTGCCCACAGTCTTTTAGGATTCCCCTTTGAGCTGTGAGCCCCCTGTTGCCCTGCCCCGACAACGGGCAAACAATCTTAAACAGACGCTGCAATCGCACTTCAGGACGCACTTCAGCAGGATGTTCCTGTTGGGTGGGAGGATCCCAAAAAAGTTCAGAAACCTCACAGTATGAAGAAGAAAAGGATGATTCGGCACCTGACTGATAACTGTGCTGCCCACAACATGTTTCCACATTTAGATAATGTTCACGTTGAATTCCTCCCACCCAATTGCACAGCAGTGCTTCAGCCATTGGGTTTGGGCATCACTTGCACCCTGAAAGTGTGTCATCGCAAGGAAATGCTGAGAAAAATTCTCGTCAGCATAACTTGTAGGCAGGAGGAAATTAAAATTAACATGAAAGAAGCTACTGAAATGATTGCAAACGCCTGGACGCAAGTTAAAGAAAGCACTATAGTGACAAATACAGAAATATTTTTTAAGTCCCTGGCAGTTCATTATAACAAAATTTTACCTGAATTTTAGGAAAATAGCATGCATTTTTTACATTTTAAGCATACTACTGGATATCCGACATGTGGATTATGCAACGCCAGTAATGGGAGATTTTTTTTTCCTTTTTTCCATTAACATTTTTAACATCATTTGATGTTATACAACATATGGGATTCTATTATATCATAAAGTTTTTTCTTTCCTTTCTGCATGTAAATGTGACATTAAAGTGTTTTCTCAGCCACCACCCCTACTTACATGGACTAAGTAACATACAGTGGGGGGGGATAAGTCTTTGGTCCCCTGCTGAATTTGTAAGTTTACTCACTAACAAAGAAATGAAGAGTCTCTCATGTTTATGGTAGTTTCATTTTAGTGGAGAGAGACAGAACATCAACCAGAACATCTTCTTCTTTTGGCTGCTCCCATTAGGGGTCACCACAGTGGATAATCTTCTTCCATTTCTCCCTGTCCTCGTCATCTTGCTCTGTCACACCCGTCACCTGCATGTCCCCTCTCAGCACATCCATAAACCTCCTCTTACGCCGCCGTCTTTTGTTCTTGCCTGGCAGCTCTGTCTGATCGAACACAAGTGGGGGACTTTTCTCTTCTTGGTCAAAATTTTGTAAGAGATGGGCACAGAAGATTCTGCTTGAATCTTGCATTCTGGACTATTTGTAATGCGACATTTGCCAAAACTATATCTCGTTCTTCCTCTTCTTCTTTTAGCTGCTCCAGTTAGGGTTGCCACAGCAGATCATCTTCTTCCATGTCTTCCTGTCCTCGTCATCTTACTCTGTCACACCCACCACCTGCATGTCCCCTCTCAACACATCCATAAACTTTTCCAGACTTTCCTCTTTTCCTCTTCCCTGGCAGTTCTATCCTTAACATCCTTCTCCCAATATACCCCTCATCCTTCAATTTGTGAATTTCCCCTTGGGATTAATAAAGTATCTATCTATCTATCTATCTATCTATCTATCTATCTATCTATCTATCTATCTATCTATCTATCTATCTATCTATCCTCTGCACATGTCCAAACCAATGCAATCTCGCCTCTCTGACTTTGTCTCCCACCCGTCCAACCTGAGCTGACCCTCTAATGTCCTCATTTCTTATCCTATCCATCCTCATCACCCCCAATGCAAATCTTAGCATCTTTAACTCTGTCTCCTGTGCCACCGTCACCAGCCCATATCACACAGCTGGTCTTGCTATCGTCCTGTAGACCTTCCCTGTCACTCTTGCTGATACCCGTCTGTCACAAATCACTCCTGACACTCTTCTCCACCCTGCCTGCACTCTCTTCTTCACTTCTCTTCCACAATCCCCATTACTCTGTACTGTTTGTCCCAAATATTTAAACTCAGCCACCTTCACCAACTCTACTCCCCTCGTCCTCACCATTCCACTGACCTCCCTCTCATTTACACACATAAACGTTATAAATTGATTTGCTTGTCATTACGAGAAATAAGGATTTGATCCTCTACAACCCAAACAGAATTCTGACTCCCACAGCACAGATTGCAATCAACCAATTAATCAATCAATCAATTCCAGATACTCCTGACCTCAACTCGTGATGTGTATGAAGCCCACCTGTCCACAGAATCAATTTCTTCCATTCCAACCTCTCCACCACCATGAGCTGTCAAAGGATGTCAGGCTGGAGTGGGCTACAAGACCACCAGCAACAAACTTGGTGAGAAGGTAACAACTGTTGGTGTGATAATTCAGAAATGACCACCAAATGACCATCTCCTCGGTCTGGAGCTCCATGCAAGATCCTGCCTCATGGGGTGAGGATGATGATGAGAAAGGTGAGGGATCGGCCCACAACTACACGGGAGGAGTTTGTTAATGATCTGAAGGTAGTTAGGACCACCACAATCACCAAGAACACCATTGGTAACGCACTGCACCATAATGGATTGAAATCTTGCAGCACTCCCAAGGTCCCCCCACATGTACACGTGTCTTCTTGAGCGGGGGGACCTTTGAGGGCGCTGTAAGATTTCAAAGTCCTTTGACAGTTTTTTGGTGTTGCCCATGTTGGTGGAGAGGTCAGAATGGAAGAAATTGGCTCTGTTGGACAGTTGTGCTTTATACACATCACGAGTTGAGATCAGGAGTATCTGGGAGTGATTGATTGTAATCTGTGTGTGCCAGGTGGGCACACAGCCATTTTGTGGGAGCCAGGATTCTGGCTGGGTTGTAGTTGATCAAATCCTTATTTCTCTCAATGACCTACAAATCAATTTCTAACTTTTATGTCCGGTGATTTTTCTGGATTTTTGGTTGATGTTCTGTCTCTCTCCATTAAAATGAAACTGCTATAAACATGGGAGACTACTCATTTCTTTCTAAGTGAGCAAACTTACAGATTCAGCAGGGGATCAAAGGCTTATTTCCCCCTTTTCGGGAGGAGTATTCCTTTAAGAGAGGCAGCAATAAAGCTGTGTGCTGCCACTTGGCTACCCAGCGATACGACACCCTGATGACTGGCATCATTTGTACTGATGTGGCACATTAACCGACTGCTGTGTGTTTTGATGGTTGGCCAAGGCAGGAGTCCATTTAGAAGCAGAAAATGACCCATGATGGAGCCTCATTGAAATGAAAATGAGGGCTCTGCCGGGACTCTGACTTTTCTTGCATAGTTAGTGCTAGTGGGTGGAATATGCCAGGATGATTTTGGGGTAGTGTAAATCAAGCTATTTATCCATCCATCCATCCATCCATTATCCAACCCGCTATATCCTAACTCCAGGGTCACGAGGGTCTGCTGGAGCCAATCCCATTCAACACAGGGCGCAAGACAGGAAACAAACCCCGGGCAGGGCGCCAGCCCACCGCAGCAAGCTATTTATGGCACTTTCCACTGTACACCGGTCTGTTTTCTTTGTACCCACCCATCCCTGATTGCGTTTTTCTCACATTATACGCCAGTTAGTTTCCGTGTTCTACATCAGGGAGTGATTTATTAAATTTTCAGTTTCTAGTGTCACACATGCATATCAGAGGCTCAACTTCTTGGCTCGTCAGAGTTAAGTGCTACCACCTCGGGACACCAGAGGGCACCATCACCAACTGTCTTGTCTTCCTTTTCCACCCCAGTGAGGGCAATTGAGCCTGACCCTTCCACCCCAAAAGTTATAAAAGTAGGGCGCTCACGGAAGAAGACATCTCATTTAGAAGATGAGCAACCCGCAAGAAGGTGCTCCAACCCTGAAACCTGACCGCTATTTACAACACCCTTTAGAACATTAGATCAATCTGGAGAAGATCATGCCATTCAAACCCAACAAAGCTTGCTAGTTCTGTCCACTTAATTCTTCCAAAATAACATCAAGTCAAGTTTTGAAGGTCCTTAAAGTCCTCCTGTCCACCACAGTACTTGGTCACTTATTCCATGTATTTGTGGTTCTCTGTGTACAGAATAACTTCCTAACGTTTGTGTGAAATTCACCCTTAACAACAACAACAACATTTATTTATATAGCACATTTTCATACAAACAGTAGCTCAAAGTGCTTTACATATTAAAGAATAGAAAAATGAAAGACATAATTATAAAAAATAAATCAACATTAACATCGAATAAGAGTAAGGTTCAATGGCCAGGGGACAGAAAAACAAAAAAAACTCCAGACGGCTGGAGAAAAAATAAAATCTGTAGGGATTCCAGACCACGAGACCACCCAGTCCCCTCTGGGCATTCTACCTAATATAAATGAAACAGTCCTCTTTGGATTTAGGATTCTCACGGAAGGGCTTGATGATGATGATGGTCACGTAGACTTCTGACTTTAAATCCGTCCATCATTGTTGGAGCATCATGAAGCTTTGAGTAGGTGGAGGTGGCGCAGGCCACCACCACAAAGAAACCGGAAAAAGAAACAGAAAAGAGAGTAGGGGTCAGTACCGATTTTAGAGCCACCATGAATAGTTATTATGATGAATTGAACATACAGAGTATCAGGATTAAGTTAAATTACGATTAAAATGAAGTTATAAAAAGGCCATGTTAAAGTAATGTGTTTTCAGCAGTGTTTTAAAGTGCTCTACTGTATCAGCCTGGCGAATTCCTATTGGCAGGCTATTCCAGATTTTAGGTGCATAACAGCAGAAGGCCGCCTCACCACTTCTTTTAAGTTTTGTTCTTGGAATTCTAAGGAGACACTCATTTGAGGATCTGAGGTTACGATTTGGAATATAAGGTGTCAGACATTCCGATATATAAGATGGGGCGAGATTATTCAAGGCTTTATAAACCATAAGCAGAATTTTAAAGTCAATTCTGAATGACACAGGTAACCAGTGTAGTGACATCAAAACTGGAGAAATGTGTTCGGATTTTCTTTTCCTAGTTAGGATTCTAGCAGCTGCATTCTGCACTAGTTGCAAACGATTTATATCTTTTTTGGGTAGTCCTGAGAGGAGTGCGTTACAGTAATCTAGTCGACTGAAAACAAACGCGTGAACTAATTTCTCAGCATCTTTCAGTGATAAAAGAGGTCTAACTTTACTTATGTTTCTTAAGTGAAAAAATGCTGTCCTAATGATCTGATGAATATGTGATTTAAAATTCAGATTACAGTCAACAATCACCCCTAAGCTTTTTACCTCCGTCTTGACTTTTAATCCTAATGTATCCAGTTTATTTCTAATAGCTTCATTGTATCCATTATTGCTGATCACTAAAATTTCAGTTTTCTCTTTATTTAACTTGAGAAAATTACTATTCATCCATTCTGAGATACAAGTCAGACATTGTGTTAGTGAATCAAGAGAGTCGGGGTCATCAGGTGCCATTGATAAGTACAGCTGTGTGTCATCAGCATAGCTGTGGTAGCTCACGTTGTGCCCTGAGATAATCTGACCTAACGGAAGCATGTAGATTGAGAATAACAGCGGACCAGGATAGAGCCTTGTGGAACACCATATTGGATATCATGTGTCTTCGAGTTGTAATTCCCACAACTAACAAAATATTTTCAAGTCCCCATCTGTGTCCCTGTGTTATTGAGGAACTCATTTTTAAGTCATGGACTAATTCCCTTTATACTTTTTAACATCTCACTCAGGTCTCCTCTTCATCTCTGTAAAGGCTCAGCTCTTTTAATCTTTCCTCATAACTCATCCCCTGTAGCCCTGGAATCAGCCTAGTCGCTCTTCTCTGGACCTTTTCTAGTGCTGCTATGTCTTGTGTGGTGTTAACGTTTACCTGCCCAGGTGGAATTAAAGAGTCTCATAGTGTGGGGTCTCCTCAGTCTGTCAGTGGAGCAGGATGGTGACAGCAGTCTGTCACTGAAGCTGCTCCTCTGTCTGGAGATGATCCTGTTCAGTGGATGCAGTGGATTCTCCATGATTGACAGGAGTCTGCTCAGCGCCCATCGCTCTGCCACAGATGTCAAACTGTCCAGCTCTGTGCCTACAATAGAGCCTGCCTTCCTCACCAGTTTGTCCCTCTTCTTTATGCTGCCTCCCCAGCACACCACCGTGTAGAAGAGGGCACTCGCCACAACCGACTGATAGAACACCTGCAGCATCTTATTGCAGATGTTGAAGGACGCCAGCCTTCTAATGAAGTTTAGTCGGCTCTGTCCTCTCTTGTACAGATCATCAGTATTGACAGTTCAGTCCAATTTATCATCCAGCTGCACTCTCAGGTATTTATAGGTCTGTACCCTCTGCACAGTCACCTCTGATGATCACGGGGTCCATGAGGGGCCTGGGCCTCCAAAAATCCACCACCAGCTCCTTGGTTTGGCTGGTGTTCAGTTGTAGGTGGTTTGAGTCTTACCATTTTACAAAGTCCTTGATTAGGTTCCTATACTCCTCCTCCTGCCCACTCCTGATGCAGCCCACCATAGCAGTGTCGTCAGTGAACTTTTGCACCTGGCAGGACTCTGAGTTGTATTGAAAGTCCGATGTATGTTGGCTGAACAGGACCGGAGAAAGTCCATTCCCCTGTGGAACTCCTGTGCTGCTGACCACAATGTCAGACCTGCAGTTTCCAAGACACACATACTGAGGTCAGTCTTTAAGATAGTCCACGATCCATGGCACCAGGTGTGAATCTACTCCCATCTCTGTCAGCTTGTCCCTGAGGAGCAGAGGTTGGATGGTGTTGAAGGCGCTAGAGAAGTCCAGAAATATAATTCTAACAGCACCATTGCCTCTGTCCACATGGGAGAGGGATCGTTTAGCATATAGATGATGGCATCCTCCGCTCCCACCTTCTCCTGGTATGAGAACTGCAGAGGGTCAAAGGCGTTCGCAGACCTGTGGCCTCAGGTGGTGAAGCAGCAGCCGCTCCATGGTCTTCATCACATGTGACGTCAGAGCGACAGGCCGGAAGTCATTCAGCTCACTAGGACGTGATACTTTTGGGACTGGGGCGATACAAGATGTTTTCCATGTTTTCCTCTGTCCCAGCCTGAGGTTGAAGATGCGCTGTAGTAAACTCCCCAGTTCCAGTGCACAGACCTTCAGCAGTCTTGGAGATACTCCATCTGGACCCGCTGCTTTACTGGCACAAAGTCTCCTCAGCTCTCTGCTTACCTGGGCTGCTGTGATTGAGGGTGGGGATGTCCCACCTATGCTGGTATCAGCAGAAGGATGGGCGGAGGGTGCAGTACTCCGAGGTGAGAGTGGGTTAGGGTGATCAAACCTGTTAAAGAAGTTGTTCATTTGGTTTGCTCTCTCCACGTCTCTCTCAATGGTGGCACCCTGCTTCGAGCTACAGCCAGTGATGATCTTCATCCCATCCCACATTTCCTTCATGCTGTGACTTGGAGTTCCTTCTGCACGCGCTTGAGCTCATGCTGATCACCGCCTTTAAAAGCCCTTTTCTTCCTTGATGTCACTTGTAATCCATGGCTTGTTGTTAGCATAGCAGCGTACTGTTCTTACTGGAACTACAATGTCCATACAGAAGTTGATGTAGTCAGTAGTGCAGTCAACAACCTCCTCAATGTTCTCACTATGTGACCCCTGCAGGATATCCCAGTCTGTAGTTCCAGTCACTCAGAGCCTCAGAGGACCACTTCCTGAATGATCGTGTAGTTGTAGGTAGTTCCCTCACTCTTGGTTTGTAGTGAGGCTGAAGCAGAGCCAGGTTATGATCTGTTTTACCAAGCGCAGGCAGCGAGGTGGCACTGTATGACTCTTTAACGTTTGCATACAGTAGGTCGATAGTCCTATTTACCGGGTGTTACAATCCACATACTGGGAGAAGGCAGGTAATGTTTTGTCCAGCGTCACTTGATTATATTCTCCAGTGATTAGGACAAGCACCTCGGGGTGCTGTGTTTGTAATTTAGCAACCACAGAATGGATGACGTCACCCGCAATCTCCATGTCCGCCTGAGGAGGGATGTAAACAATAACAACAATGACGTGTCCCCCCTGCGTGGAGTTTGCATGTTCTCCCCGTGTTTGCCTGGGCTTCCTCCCACAGTCCAAAGACATGCAGGTTACATGCATTGGCGATTCTAAATTGTCCCTACTGTGAGCTGGGTGTGTGTGTGTGTGCCCTGCGGTGGGCTGGCACCTTGCCTGGGCTTTGTTCCTGCCTTGTGCCCTGTGCTGGCTGGGATTGGCTCCAGCAGACCCCCGTGACCCTGTGTTAGGATATAGTGGGTTGAACAATGACTGACTGACTTCAATATTTATAGTAATTTACTGCCAGTAATGTACTTTATAAACTCCAGCATCATTTTCTCGTTTGGTTTCTTCACAGAGTTCAAGAAGAGGTGCGTCTTACGGCAGACCTGCTGCACTCCACAGCGGACATTGCCAACCATCTCGAGCGGGGGGCTCAAGAGCTTTATTCCCAGCTGACTAAACTCCAGCCTGACCACAGCAACAGAGAGCGAGTCCCCCCCTCCTCCTCCTCCTCTTCCTCCCCTTGCTCCTGGAGGGGATGTGTCTGAGCCCACCTGACCGAGGCAGCAGATGTCGCGCCGGGAGGACGACACTTCTGTTTTGTCGGATGTGGAGCGCCAGGAGTCCTTCCTTTGCTAGAGAGCCGTGACGCATGCAGCGAGGCGAGTGATTAATTACCTGCCGATCTCTGGAGGTCTGTAATTAGATCAGGACAGGAATGTCGCTTTCGGAGACCGCCAAGGATATTTTATGAACTCCAGTGTACATTTGTGACAGGGCCGGGGGACGTCTGGTGGGACACGCTGAACTCAGAGTCATTGAGGGTTTGAGTTGCACTTAAGAAAAGCGGCAAGAAAAAAAGAAAATGGAGAGGATCACTCAATTTAAAATGTACTCACGTGACGTGGGGGGCACTGAGCTTTTGGTGTGGCAGTTCATTGTGGCGCTACTGGGGGTTTTCCATGACCTTTAATTTCTTTTCCATTCCATATTGACTCCCCAGACACCTTTCTTGCACGCGTTACCCATTTCCAAAAATGAAGCGCAGGCTGGGAAGATGTAGTGCTGTTTTTGATGAGATTTGGGGGGCTTGGGGGGGACTGGAGATAATTGAATCTTTGCATTGAGATTATGTATGAGAACGGATTCATGAAGTCCTCTGACCTCTTCGCTTTGAGTCTGAAAACGGACACACTAGCCATCAGTCATGGGTGGAGTTTAAGGGGTGGCTTGGGGGGCCTGCACAATGAATGAACTATGTTTGGAGAGGAAGACTCAGATATAGAGTTTTTTTAAGCCACAGTTAATGTCCTGCCATTTTCTATGTCACTTAATCACACACGTGTCCCTCCTCTCTTGACTGCCGGTAGCGGCACACATTAACTGCACATCTTTGATGTTTGCCTACTGAGTGGTCAATGTGTCCACACCTATGGAGACCCTGAGGAGGACCTCCACTCCTTCTTGCCCTCTCAGGTCTGCTGATGAATGGCATCTGGTTTTGCCACTTCAGTGTGGCATCTAATCTCAATTCTGACCCGTCATGTGTAGCTCCGAGCTTCCCACCTCCACCCACCTCAGTGCATTTAAGAAGCGTTTGAAGACTTTCTTGTTGGCTGAATTTCTGTCTCACTGGTGTTAGGTTTTTATACTCTATGAATTGTAAATTGTCTCGCATTTTGTTCTGAGCTCTTCACTTGTCACAATCAGTTTTGTCACCTTGTCCTGTATCACATACCCCATACTTATGTTGACCCTTTTTGTAAGTTGCTTTGAATAAAAATGTCTGTGAAGCAAATAAATGTAATGTTCCTGTATAGCCTCTGTACAGCTAGGGGCTCAGTCGGGCAGCACGTTAATGGCTGTCAGGAAAAGAGGAAAAGCCTGAGAGACTTGGCATATGTGAAGCTGTGCTAGAAGGTCATCACAGAGTTCTCTAACTGGTCACCTAGTCCTGTAAGCTGACGTCCTCGGGGGGGCCACTAGCATCAAGACAGTCATTAAGTTTGGCATCCCCTCCAACTACAAGTCATGAAATGTGTAATTAGCTTAGGCTAAATTGAGCCATCTATTAAATAAAATGAAGTTCTGTATTTTAATCCATTCTTGCCTGTCATGGCACCAGAGAGTAGCAACATGCTACCTAATTGAACATGAAGAATTTCCCTTTACTGCACATGTGACGAATTGTGACTACTGTTACCATATAACACATCTTACAAATATCTGGGCTACACTAAATGGTCTGAGCTGTCTGAACACAAGAATGACAATGACAAGGACAAGTGCCAGTGGCACAGCAGTAAACACAGGTGTGCAAAAAAAGGCAAATCATTGAGGCACAGCGGCTGAGCACAATGTTTGTACAAATCACCCTAACAGAATTGGAGGGGAGCGGAGTTAGTGAAGGAGTGGGGAGACACGAGACACGCCACAAAGTGACAGTTAGCACGCCGAAGAGGGGTCTCTGGCACCGATAGCTGTAGCCCTGATCTATCTATCTATCTATAATGCCTTTCATATCTATCTATCTATCTATCTATCTATCTATCTATCTATCTATCTATCTATCTATCTATCTATCTATTATATAGTGCCTTTCACTCTATCTATCTATCTATCTATCTATCTATCTATCTATCTATCTATCTATCTATCTATCTATTATATAGTGCCTTTCACTCTATCTATCTATCTATCTATCTATCTATCTATCTATCTATCTATCTATCTATTATATAGTGCCTTTCACTCTATCTATCTATCTATCTATCTATCTATCTATCTATCTATCTATCTATCTATCTATCTATCTATCTATCTATCTATCTGTCCTATATAATGCCTTTCTTCTATCTAAATGTTTAATCATACCTACTTGAACCCTGCTTTATGACCTCTTTGTCCTCTAATCAGCCCAGTTGCTCTTCTCTGGACCTTTTCCAGGGTTCTTTTGTCTTTTTGGTATTATGGAGGACCCCACATGGAGAGCTTTACCTGCACTTGTACTTCACACATCAGGGCGCTATATAACCTAACATCCTATTGGCCTTTTAATGGCTTCTCTCCACTGACTGGATGTACGTAGATAGTGATGAGTCCACAGTCAGTGTATTTACAAGCACACATAAAAATGGGATAAGGTGAGTAATCTACATAAGACAAAAAACTGGTTATTTAAATGTTCGGCTATGGTGTTCTCTTTTAAAGTTCTCTTTAAATTGGACAAAAAAAAAAGTGAAACATCCTCATCAGTCGCCATGGACCCAAAAACAAGCTTGAAGTCTGTGTCTCCCGAGACCTGTGGGGAACATTACTTCTTTTAAAAGTATGTTAGTTAGATTACTCATTACTTACAAAAATATAATAACTCTCTGTCTCACCACCGCACTGCCCTCCTCCAGTCTAGTGTTGCCTCTCTACCTCCCAGCTCCAACTCGCCTGGATAAGGGAGTGCGGTCCCTTTTATTATTGACCTAGGAGTACTTCCGGTGCCAGGGTGATTGCCTGATCAAAGTACTTCCAGGTCACACGGATGTCCATCATCACAGTAGGGAGCTTGATTCCCTTCAGCGCCCTCTTGCAGCTGCCCCATTACCCCCAGCAAGGCTGCCCTGCCAGACTACATTTCCTGCCTGCTGACTTCCAACGGGGCACCGATAACCAGGGCTGCTGCCATCTAGCATGCTGGGGGAATAAAAAAACCCAGCAATATTTTCTCTTTTTAACGGACTGTCTGTCCACCCTTTCTGGTCCTTCCTTCTGGGTTTTCTTCTGGCGGAGATGCCCGTCCAGTCTATGTGACATCTACAGTATTTCTTCATTTTTATTATTATTATTTTATTTCTATTTACTACATATTGATTACAAAATACATTCTAATAGATGGTCCATTAGAAAAATAAATTTTAATGTCTACATTACTTACTTAGATTTCAACAGGTAGCACATCAGGTTAACTCTTAGCCCATATACTGTATGACATCAAAATGAAGCCCTATGAAGATCTGAATGTTCGGACACACGAGAATAGACTCCGCAGTTTACAGTTCACAAGTGACTCTGTAGCTGAGATGGAATATCACGAAACTAACATCGATTAACGTGCCAGCAATAAGGTCACCTGAGTGAACAGGCAGCCATTAGGAGACCTGCGCCTTTGATTTTATTTAATGAGAGTCTCCTTAAACGTTTAAACTCTGGACTCTAAATCCCATTGTAAACACCCTCTTGATTGTCCTTTTAAACGACTGCTAAAGACTGATTTCAGATTCTGTATCTTTACTGACTTTAGCTCCTTCTTGTAGAATCCTAAACAGATTGTTACCAAAACTTTTTTTGTAATTTATTAGACCCGAGTGCAATTAGGATCTGAAACGACAAACGGCCTGAGACAGGCAAACACTTAATCAATTCTTCTTCTAAACGTTCTTAAGTTGACGTGAAGTGTGGCCTTTAAGTATGGGATGCATATTGAAAAAAAGAAAAAGCTAAGAAGTGAAACAACAAAAGAAAGAAGAACCCAAAGGAACTGGCAGGACCTCTGAAGAGAAATCAGAAGCAGCCCTGCAGCCAGACGTGAGAAGACTCTTTACTTCCATCACCTTCACTTTCTACTGAAGTGTTTTCAATGAGACTCTTTTCAGATTTGTTTCCTCCTAATGCCACCATCAGTTTTAATTTTGATTTATATCAAGTTTGATTTGTACTGTTTGATTGGGCCGTGGTGTGTTGTTAAGAGTACCAGGTGTGGGGGACTGTCATACTCCTACAGGGGTTAGCAGCTGAGAAGAGACGGCAGCCTGGTGAGATGGGCACCTGCTTTGGTGATTGGCACGGGCGTAGCCTCACTGTCTGGTCTGCTTGTGCTGAGCTGGTAAGTCTCTTTCTTGACGCAGCTGTCCACGTGAGGCGCTATAAAGCAGACAGAGTTAACACTCGTATAAACATTTTAGTTAACAGTCGCTGTAGAGTATGTGAACCAAGATAATAATCATAGCCATCATAATACAGTCAGGGTACAGAGCACAGGGGTGGGTGTCTGCCGTAATACCATAGGGGTTAGCAACTGAGAAGAGACGTCCTCACTAGACAGTACTCTGGGCACCTGCTTTGGCAATTGGCACCAATTTGGTCTGCTTGTGCTGAGCTGGTAAGTCTCTCTGTGTGAAGCAGGTGTCCTCGTGCAGTACACGGGCTGTACACGTGGGGCGCTATAAAGCACCTTTACGGAGGCAGAATTCCACAACAATACAAACCTTCATGAAACTGACCAGAGACGCAGACACGTGAATGGTACTCATGGCCATTGATCAATGATGCTAGTTTCGGTCATTATGCAGAGGTACCGTTTATAAGGTTGGAGAAACCTGCTGTCAGCTCAGACTGTGGAAGTCAACTTTAGGCCACATCACTTCACCCTTCTTCCCCAGATCTGCGCCATGTGAGGGAGCGTCAGAGTGCCCTAAAGTTGTGGCCGTGACAACTGACAACAACGTGTTGTGCAAACTTTGCTGCTTCATGATTTTCAGATTCATTTTTTTTTTTTTCATACCAGGGGGATCCACCCTCTGCTCACTTTGCTTGCCCACCCCCAGGTTTGGTTTACTGGATAAACAATTTAAAGAGATTATTATTTTCATGGGAATTGTTACATATGCATTATTTTCACTTTTACTTTAAAACTTTTGTAAAAACAATATTTGTCTTTTATTTCCTGCCCCCCGGGTGTGGTTAAATCTCTTTCTCGTGGGACATGCAACGCTACTCGCGTTGTGAAGTGGGGGTCTGAACGCACGCTAAGGAGATGCCATCGGATCAGCTGCTGGCGAGCTGCGTGTTGTGCTTGTTGCGCTTTGCGTCGATCATTTTAAAAGCCTGTACAGCAGCTGTCCCTTTGCCACTTCGCGTCTCTGCCACTGGCATTGTGAAGGGGGGGCGGTAGCTGAATGCATGCTGAGGAGATGCGGTCGGATCATCTGCTGGCGAGCTGCGTGTTCTGCTTGTCACTTGTCATTGTTTTAAGAGCTGGACGCACATGAAGTGTCTCTGCCAAAAGCATTCATGGTTTGATGTCCATGAACTTGTGTAAGTAGGGCGTGACGTGCAAAAGTCACCGTCTCAGATTGTAATGTCCAGTCTCGCGTGACGTCAAATTGTCTTCCGAGAAGGTCACGTCTTGTCTCCCTGGTCTCCTTACCAAGATTTTTTTTTTTATAATAGAGCAGCGGTTCTCAAACTGTTGGTCACGCCCCAGCTGTACAAGGGAGACGTTGAATAAATGAACAAGACATCAAAATTAATTGTTTACATTTTTATTTCAAATTTAAATTTGCTAGCATATAATCACAACGAATGCATTATAACTAAAATTAAAATCAAACATTTCTAAGGCGTTGGTGATTCTAAATTGGCCCTAGTGTGTGCTTGGTGTGTGGGTGTGTTTGTGTGTGTCCTGTGATGGGTTGGCACCCTGCCCAGGATTGGTTCCTGCCTTGTGCCCTGTGTTGGCTGGGATTGGCTCCAGCAGACCCCCGTGACCCTGTATTCGGATTCAGCCGGTTGGAAAATGGATGGATGGATTTCTAAGGCGTAGATCTAATGACTGATATGTGCCAGCTTTAAAGTGCGCAGCCTGTCCAGGTCTGGTTTGATATTCGACATATCGAGACACTCGGAGCTCCTTTTCTATTTCAAGTTTGTTTCTATGACGAGCGGCGCCGCTGCTGCTGCTGCTTTTATAGTCGCGTATTTTCAATCCAGAAAGTTCGAGACGTATCGGTATCTGTCGCGAACACTCGGGTGACAGTAGATCAGGTGATAAAGGGGCGCGACGGCACCACATTGGCAGCGTAGTCAATATTGACAAACGGAGTTAAACAATTCACTGCGTATTCGGCTATTTTCATGATACAACTAACAGTGGGATAATATTTGTCAGAAGAAAATACGTTCGTCTCACGCAGATTGACTTCATCGGTGTCCTCGTTTACGAGATTTTTAAAAATTAAAACATATTTAATCGTTTATTTACATAAGAAAAATTGTTAAATAAGAATAAATAATTTAGATAGATAGATAGATAGATAGATAGATAGATAGATAGATAGATAGATAGATAGATAGATAGATAGATAGATAGATAGATAAAGTCGTATACGGAGCTGCTGGAAAGGCTGCCACTCGGATGCGGCGCCGGAAATATTCTTTGTTTTTGGGATTAGAATTACTACCACAAACCACACAAGACATTTTAACAGTTATTAAAGTGCTTTAAAAAAAATAAATTGCAAATATTTCATCGAAGTTAGCCAAACACACTCAAATCTTATGGAAGTAAAAATGATAGGATACGACGACACCACACGAGTGTCACACCTTTGTTAGTTGTATTATGGGTTATTCTCATCTATTTTATAATTTGCAGGGGGCGCAGAATTATTTCAGGTAGAAAAGGGGGGCGTGAAATCCGAGAGTTTGAGAACGGCTGTAATAGTGGGATGTTTCTGTGGTGTACTGAAGAACAATTATAAACATTTCATAAGTTTTAAAGGCTTTTATTGGCAAATACATCAAATTTATGTAAAGAGTCAACATTGTCTCTTCTTCTTCATAACTCCTGCCATTCGCTCTGCCATGCTGGTGGTCCATTCTCGCCTCTTTAGTGCTTGGAGTTGATGACAATTTGTGGGCTTCTGCTTGTCCAGCCACTTTTTGAGAATTGGCCGCAGGTTCTCAATGGCATTAAGATCTGGGGAGTCTCCTGGCCACGAGTCCAAACTTTCAATGTTCTGGTCTCCGAGTCACTTCGTTATCACTCCTGTCTTGTGACACGGTGGCTCCAGCATGCTGAAAAATACACAGATCATCACCAAAGGGCACCTGGATTGTTGGGAGGAGTTGCTCTTGATGGACATTTTGATGTCCTTCTTTATTTATGGCAGAACTGTGAGTTGGCCCACTCACTGCCTTGGATGAGAAGCAACCCACACATGCATGGGTGGTCTCAGGATGCTTCACTGTTGTCACATTAACTCAGGACTCATGGTAAGTGTTCACCGTTTCCTTCTCCAGACAATCGATTTTCCAGATGTCCCAAACAGTCGGAAGGAGGATTCATCCGATAAAGTAACTTTGCCCCTGCAGTCTTCTGCTGTCCAGTCCTTGTACTTCCTGCAGACTTTCAGTCTGTCCCTGATGCTTTTCTTAGAAGAAGGGGCTTCTTTGGTGCCCTTCTTAGTATAAGGCTGTTGTCCAAAAATCCTCCACCTCCCTCACAGCCACCTGCTGCCAATACTGTGCCAGCTCTGCACGGGTGGCAACACGATGATTCTGTAGCGGACTCCTCAGTCCTGGCGCTTGCTGGACGCTTTTAGCCGATTGTTTTGTGCCAAAGCCAAAAGAAGTGAAAATGGGCTTTTGTGATAAAGTGAACTTTTTATGCTAATAAAGCACACGGCAATGAATTAATATGAATGTGATCTCTCTGCACAACAAGAGAACAACAATGGGAATTGCCACCACATAAACTGACGCCGCAAATTTTGCAAAACACAACATTTGTGTCACTGCCACCGCTTTTGTCAGCTACTGTAGGTGCGCTTGTTTACAACGAAACACCTAAAGCCAAAGCCCCATTCAGTCTGTCTGCCTGTCCGCATAAAACAACCTGCCCATCCTCAAAAAGAACAATTTGGTTTGGATGTGGCAAATTTATTCCTCAGTGAACTTTGCCGAGATGCTTTGATTTTTTGTTCAGACAATCAGGGCCATCTTAATAGCATTATAGGCCTCCAGAGAAAGCAGTGCACTGGGGCCCCTACCTACACAACCACTCAGCAAATCACATAGATTGGCATCGGGCCCCAGGGGCAACTGCCCAGCGTGCCCATGCGTTAACACGGCCCTGCAGGCATCTCAAACAGATGAAACGAAGAAACGTTATGTGCGACTTCAGCTATACAAATACATTTATTGTTTCAGTGTTTCTTGAACTTGTAGACGTTTAACTCGTCTGACTGCCGCTCGGAGGTCCAATGCAAGTCAATCAAACGTCGGGCTGAGCGCGCGGCACAAACAGCTCACACAGCAGCGCCCTCTCCTGGTCATTTAGGTAAGTGAACTAATAGCGGACAAAAGTCACTTCTCTCGAAATAAACGAATGGGGGAAGCAATTATATAAGTATATAAAAGACCGAATGGATTGAACATAATCTGCAGATTATCATTGTAAAGAACGGACGGTATCAGCCTGCAGCTGAACGGTGTTTGAACTCATCAATAACACGAGAGAGGCGCAGCTGCCCTGTACACATGCAGGACGGATTTAGAAACGAACGGTGGAGTCGGGAGGTGGGGGGCTTCAGTAGCTTAAGCCCCTGATCTTTCACGAACACTCGCGGTAAGCCCCTGGTGCGTTTGCCCGTTGTGTACCGTTCGCATTCCCGTGATACGATAAATCAGTTCCTTCGCAAGTTCTCAGAACGAATTACTGTGTTTTAACTAATAATTTATTCCTAATAATATCTTAGATGGGGAAATTATTTTGCTTCCTTTTTACCCTTTCATAGTTTAACATTGATACTGATTTTATGGCAGTATTGGTCACTTTCTTTTAATTGATATTTTTCGAGTGCTAATTATTTGGGTATACTTTCAAAAGTGTTACGTTTAAAAAATTGAATAATTAGTCGTAGAACCTCCGCCACTGACACACATCAATCGATGCCATTTTCACATCCCGTGAATTGCGGTCAGCTTTGTATGAAAGCCAGTGAGCCCCCACAAGCCTCTTTGTGAACTCCATTGTAAAGTGCATTTTTAACGAAGTCTGCATGGAATTGCTTTCTGATATCTCCATCACTTTGGAATATGACTCATTGTTGCAAAACTATTTAATAACCAAAAATGTAATAAGTTACTCTTGGATGATGTAAATAAATAATGTAAAATGCTCCATCTTTCATATCAGTTAACTTAGCCGACGAGGGCTTCTGAACGCTACGAACTTGTTTAAAACGCTAACACTGAACGCTGCTGCCCTCCAGCGACGAACACCAGCTGACTCCGAGATTGCCCATTACGTTAAGCATAGGACGAAACTGAAACATCCCCGTTGATTCTACAATATTATCCGGACGTGCTGAATGGGTCGTAGCTCTCACGGGTGGTCTTTTGTCTAAGCACGATCATAAATTTAAATTGACTTGACAACCTTTAAAGACGGATCTGGAAGTGATGTTGGGACAGCTTGGCTTTTAGGTAAACAGGCGGGCTTGAAGGACTGAAGGTCTCCTCTCACTTGTCCAATGTCTTATGTTTCTAAAGGCTGACCACAGGTGATTAATGTGAATAACTTTACGTGGGAAGCCAGCAGTGAGACAAATAGAGAAAACAGTGATGGAAAATGGAGAAGTGTAAATACTAATGGAACAGGTATAGGAAACGATGTTCGTTAACGTTATTCGTTTGGTTTTGTGGCTGCTTTGTTATTAACTTGTGCTTTTGAATGCGAAATTGATTTTTGTGGTTAGGCGAATGGGCGTGGCTAAATTCCAAACCTGCGCGCACGTCAGTATATGTGTGTGCCCGCGTACTCCCTGTAGCCCTTGTCCAGGTATTGTTCCGGCTTTAGGTGCCATGCTTGCTCGGCCAGGCTATAGCTTCCCTGCAACCAGGATAAGTAGGTTTGGAAAATGGATGGATGGAAGATCCCCTTCTGAGCAATGGGCGTCGATTTTGCCATTTTTAGTTTGGATGGCGTAGTGCTTATAGGAGAACTGGATCTACAGAAATCTCGGCCTTTATGCTGTGCATCTTTAAAAGAGGCTGCGGTTCCCCGTAACACAAAGAAATGACATGACCATACTTGTGAATAAATAGGGGTAGCACGATGGCACAGTGGCAAGCAGGGGTTTCGCATCCACCATCCTCCCTGTGTGGATGTTCTCCCTTTGTGTGCCTCCTACTGTCCGAGGACAGGCACATTGGACGGTAATGTTAAATTGGCCCCTGATGTGTGTGTGTTCTCCCTGCGATGAATTGGCTTCCTGTTCAGGTGTTGCTCTTGCTTTGTGCCCAATGTTTGCTGGGATAGGCCTCATCTTCTCCCCGACCCTGCTCATTTTGGAAGATGGATGGATGCGGACTGATGGACGTTTCTCGAAATGTGATCCCTTTTCTTCACCAAACTGCTGCACATCAGCATTCAGACCGCGCAGCGCTCGCTAAACCCTCCACTTCGCAGCCTCCCCTTTCTGCAATGCCTCTGCTGCACAGGGGGAGTTAACAGGGGATTTCTCCGACTGGTCACGCCCCCTTCCCGACGTCAGACGAGTACCGCCTCGCCCGCCCTCCCCCGCCTGAATGACACACTCTGTTTGCCGAGGGATGCCTTCAGATGCCCACTTAACGTAAGGACGTGAAGAGAAGCTTTAAACGGAGGGCGACCCCGGAGCACTCGACCTGCAGGGAACTCGCAACGCCTGGCAGAAGCGCCGCTCCTGAAAGTTTTTGTCCTTTTGGGTTTGCCCTTTTCTGTTTCCTTCGGGTTCATTTGTTAGTCGCACGACTGATAATGAAGTGATAGGGGGTCGCTCGGCTGGAACTTAGACGGGATGCGCAAGAGCTCGAAAGGAAAGAAGCTTTTTTGAAAAAATAGCGAATAAACAGCGCAGCTCTTCAAGGTGAGAAAAGTCTTTATGGATACAATCTTCCATTTGCTAGAATCGCTAAATAAGCGTTCAAAACTCGACTAATATGCGTAGAGCGGCATTTAGGTTTACGTGTGTGCATTTCTAACGAAGCAAAGTTTTATTCGTTTTTTAATAAACGAACTGACCCGCAGTCAGCGTACTTTTATTAGCCTGGTGGGATCGCGGCAGGTGGGAGCCCGAGATAGTCAGACGCCCCTCGGTCTCGAGACAGGAGCCATTCGGGCGATCGCACAACTTTTGGCAGTTGAACACACCTTGAAAGACTGGAAATGTATCGAGGAATTCATTGAAGGAAATAATCGTAAGAGCATGTTGGTCGTTTCCCAGATGTTCTCGATCAGTAACAAGAAGCGGTTTTCTACTGCGGTACGGTCTATTAATTCTACTTCGGTTTCTATTAGAATTGACCATTAGATGGACGTTATGGAGAAAAACAAAACATAATCAACTCCTTCGGCTTTGACAGTTACCATCACTCTCCGTTCAAAATGAACTCGTTAACCGTTTGCCACGGTAGATGCTACTTGGCACGTTGTGAAGTATGAATAAGAGGGTCCAATAATTAGACGAACGAATGAATTGTGACAATTCGTTTTCAGTCAGTTATTCTCAACCGGGGTTCAGTTTTGCCGGGAACGGAGCCTGAAAGGCCGTCAGGTCAAAGACGGCACCCATGCCGGGCCTATAGACTGCACGGCTGTCTAGATTTATACCTGCCTTGCAACCTATGCTTGCTGAGCTAGGCTCCAGCATCCCAAATACCAACCCCCTTCCATCCCACCCGAAGACCCTGGTCTGGATTGAACAGGTTAGAAGATGATATGACCCACGCAGGACTTGTAGAGAGTAACCGCTTAATTTAAATCCACGCAGAGAGCACTAGGGAGGAAAAGGAGATGACGTCTAAACTACAGACAGACATCGACGAAGCCAGGAGCAAATCTCAGTCCAGCTTCTTCTCATGTGTAATTCCCATATCTGCTGGTGGAACAAGCTCCTCTTAATTCGAAATTGTGACGATGCGATTAAGAAGCATCTCAAGACTTTCTTGTTCGGTGAAGTTTATAACTTGGGTTCTTGTAATCTGGGATTTGCACCTACACTCTTAAAAATCCTGGTTCTTTAATGGCATTCGATTTCTTTTTTTTTACGTGGTCGTGTGGTCCCACATATAAAACTGTTGCTTGACCAAGCACCATTTCATTCTTCTGACGCTTCTTTGCATATAAAGTTTGTACTATGTGCCTTGAAAAACGTCCTAATATATAGGAAAAAGGAAAATGAAATCTTTAAAGTTTGGTTAGCTTCCTAGCAGGACACTAACAGATGAAGAACGTGTGTTATTGTGTGAAGTGAGAGTCCTTTTAAGATCAGGAACCCATTGACATTTCACAAACCTGTTATCTATTCATGGTTATTTATCCTGTTAAGGATCTAAATAAATAAAACGTCTTTCCGGAACCTTCACGTGTCCCTTATGGCATCACTCTGAAGGACTGTTCAAGAGCCTAGCTGGCATTTTGCTCTGAGCTCTTTGCTTGTGGTGATCAATTTTGTACCCTTGTCCTGTAACACAGTCCCCAAGGCTGATATTTACTTGATTATGTTGACGTCTTTCGTAAGTCTCTTTGGATAAGCAAACCATTGTAGATGTTTAAGGCCATCACATACAATCCATGTTTCAAGCATTCCATTAATTGAGAGTTCCTTTATTTGTCGCTCTTCTCGCCGTTTAGTTGAACTGTGTATTGTCATCATAGCGGGCCAAGTCCTGTTCTGAAAGACGCCTTTTGATTTCTTGCAGGATCGCTGGAGTGATTGATGAGAGCTTCAACCTCGGAGAAATAGCAGGTAGTAAAACTGTCCCATCGGCTGATTAAGGTGGATTGTGCTACGCTGAGGTGCTCTGTATTACTCCATTTCTAGAACCTAATGCCCGTGACTTTTCAGAGCTGTGAGAAGAATTCATTAAGCTTATTGAGGATGACTGTAAAGTGCACTTTACCGCTGCCGGAGAGCGTTCGACGGACGGAGAGACCGATTTCAGCACCCTAAGACGGACAGCTCCACGCCTCGGTTTGACAGGACGGCCGCCGCCTCTCCCCTGCCACGCACCGCCAGTATTTGCTGCACTCCAAGCCGCTTTAAGTACTCAAACCTCAGCCTGGAAAGGATTTGAGAGGGATTTTTTTTTTACTTTTTCTGGCTTTGTAGAAAAAGTGATTCGGTAGAAAATAGACTTGTTTTCAACCCAAGGAAATGAACAATGCACCCGTGATCGTCTTAGACAACAAGTCCCCATTAGAGAACAGACGCGCTTTTTTCATTTTTCCTAACAGAAATGGACGGTTTTTTCGCAAGACGCCTTTCCTTCAAGAACGCGGTATTCTGCTGTTTCATCTTGTGTAAGTCAGGTAAGTGACACCCACACTTTTCACAAAATCCTTTCTGTCGCCGCCGAGCGTCGGCCTCAGCAGGGGCTGGCGGTCATTTCATTAAGAACGCGTTAAGAGCCCCTGAGCCTCACATCACATACACACGATCTGCGCTGGCTAGTTGTGTAGCGAACGCCGTGCGAGAGAAACTGAGAAAGTGTGTGTGTGTGTGTGTAAAAGGGAGTGAGTGTGAACACGTGTGCAGGACGGATTGGGTGAATTTTAAGGACTGTGCGTGTGCTGGTGTGACGGAGCCTTCAATGGAGTGTGTGCTTTCCAATTCGAAAGTTACAATGTGTGTAATGTGCATTGTGTATTTGCGTGTTCAATCGGTCTTTCTTATTGTTAACTATAATATTTTGGCACAAGAAAAAAAAACCGCAATGAATAAATAGCAGGGCGGGGCCAAAACGTTCACAGAGCGGAGTCCTGGGTAACAATCGCGACTAGGAGACGTGGATGACATACCGGCCACTGTAGAATAATCATTAAAGCGCATTATACTCTGTACATCATAACTTCATTCATTATGGATTATTCATTTATGATGGAAACAAAGACTGACTGTGAAAAGAAAAGACACCAAAAAGTTCATAATCGAAATGTTCGGGTTTAAACATCCTCCTTATGTCAAGTCGTGGAGTACAAAAATCAATTAGCGCACATTGGAAAAGCCAGCGTCACGTAAGCAGCCACTGGCAGACATGGATGGCGTCAGACTAGCGCACAATGAAGGTGGTTTACAAATTATGCAGAGTTATGACACAAAATGAATGGTATGGGGAATTGTCACATAATTTGACATAACATATGGGATTAATGTGATTGATTCAAGAAGGGTTCGTGTCCCAGGCCTTCGGTGCTTGGAGTCTGCATGTTCTCTCCATGTGTGAGTTTCTTGCTGGTGCTCCGTCTTCCCTCGACAGTCCAAAGACATGTAGGACTGGCGATGCTTAATTGGCCCCTGATGTGTGCGTGTCTGTGTGTATTCACCCTGCGATGCATTATTACCCTTTACAGGGATTGTCCCTGCCTTGTACCCTGTGCTGACTGGGATAAGCTCCAGTTTCTCTGCAACCCTATGATGAAGCAGGCTTGAAAATGAATTGACGGGTAACATCACGTAATTTCACCAACTGCCCACTTTAGATATAAACACATTACAAACATATATTGTGGAAGATGGGGGGTGTCATTGATCCCCAAACCCTGGACACAACTAAAATGAACAGGTTCAAATATAACAATTGTTTTTTTGACCAAGTACCTATACACAGCACTATATACAGGGAGAAGGGACCTTTCCTCTTTCTTGTCTTCCTTCCAACTCTTCTTTCTCCACACATCTGTTGTCTTCTGCCGACTCCCTGAGGTTAGGTGGGGGGCGCCTTTCAAGCCGGACCCTGGAAGTACTTCTGGAGTTTGAGCAAAGTCTGAAGGAGGTCCGGCAGAAGTGTCATAAATTAAGGATGGCTCATCCCAACAGTTACCCCGGTGGCATCCACAACACACTGTAGGGCTGTCACACAGGACTATGGGAGGAGGGACACATGGATGTTGCCCCTTAGTGTGCTGGGGGATATGTATTCTCAGAATATGCTAATCCCATCCTTCCATTATTCTGGGATCAATTCCCAACCTGGTCAGAATGCTAGTCCATTATTGTCCTTCAGTTCTGGCCTCCCTTCCTGGCAAGGGGCCACTTTTCATCCTTGTCAGGATGCCAGACAATCCCATATGACAGTTGCATGATATATATATTTAGTACTAGGGTGTCGTACCGTGTTAGCCATTATGAATGTAGTGACAAGTCAAGTAAAATGACACCTTTTATTGGTAGCCAATAAAAGGTGTCATTTTACTTGATTTGTCACTACATTCATCCAACCATCCATTATTCAACCCGCTTTATCCTAACTACAGGGCCACGAGGGTCTGCTGGAGCCAATCCCAGCCAACACAGGGTGCAAAGCAGGAAACAAATCCTGGGCAGGGCGACAGCCCACCGCAGGGCACACAAACAGTACACCAAGCACACACCAGGGACAATTTAGGATCGCCAACGTACCTAATCTGCATGTCTTTGGACTGTGGGAAGAAACTGGAGCGCCAGAGGAAACCTACACAGACACGGGGAGAACAGGCCCTGGGACGCAAACTCGGGTCTCCTAACTGCGAGGCAGCAGTGCTACCACCGTGCCACCCCACTACATTCATGATATATATATATATAATAAAATACCCGCGCTTCGCAGCGAAGAAGTACTGTGTTAAAGGATTAATAAAAAAGAAAAGGAAACATTTTAAAAATAACGTAGCATGATTGTCAATGTAATTGTTTTGTCACTGTTAAGACAATACACACAATAAATATATACACACACACATAAACATATATATACATATCTACATACACAAATATATATTTTTGAAATAGTTTTTACTGTCAAATAATGCAAAGAGTATGCGACACGTGTTTCACCCTAATACTGGGCTCATCAGGCGTACACACTCACTGCACTCCCTCTCAGGAATTGAACTTCGGACATCTGCGGCGAAGCCTCTCATGTTGCGCCACGATGTGTGGTTCATTTATTTCACAGTATGTAGTTCGGGGTATATGTATATACAGTATATATATATATATATATACATATATAGCAAAATACCCGCGCTTCACAGTGAAGAAGTCACGTGTAAAAGAAGTTATGAAAAAGAAAAGGGAACATTTTAAAAATAACGTAACATGACTGTCAATATACAGTATTTGTTTTGTGAGTGTTACTGAGTGTTGCTGTCATCAAGGATTTGATTATCATGATTTCTTTCAATCAGGCTCGTATTTGTAGGATGTGTTGTGTTCAAGTTACATTCCGTGTTTGTCAATCGTTGTAAAGATGACAGGTTTCATTCATTGATTCGTTTCTTACTGCATCAATAAACAGCTCGTCTTCCTCTTTATCCGAGACGTCACACACTGCAGGCACGGGTTTACCTTTCCCAGTCCTACAAACTTTAGCGAAGTGCTTCAATTTACCTCATTTCTTACACTGTCTTCCTTTAGCGGGACGTTGACTTTTTTCACCGTGTGCTTTGTTTCCGCAGTAGCTGCACTTATGAATATGTTTGTATGCGTCCACTCGCTTCATATTCTTTTGCTGCCTTCTCAATTGTGTATTACGTCTTTTGTTCAGCTCTCTTTAGAGGTCTTGCTTGTTGTCTGCGTACTGCGTTCACAGTCAGTTCACGTGAGCCGCTCAGAGTACATGTATTGAAGGTTCTCAGCTGTGCTGGTGCCATCTCGTGCGATCTCACGATGTCCACGGCTTTATTTAATGTTAGCTAAGACCCAGCACTTAAAAGTTTCTCTCGCACTTTCGCTGAGTTTGTGCCAAACACCACCCTGACCATCTCATCTTCGTCTGAATATTTAGTGGCAGAGTGTTTCTGTTGGATTGCCACTGACGGACAACCTTATATGGGCAGGCACTCAATTACGTGGGAGGCGTGACGATGAGGGATGCAACTCCGCCCCACACGGCAACTGAGCTGCAGGCTATGGCCGTATATATGTACATAAGTAGGTTCCAGTTATGACCGTTACACGTAGAATTTCGAAATGAAACCTGCCTAACTTTTGTAAGTAAGCTGTAAGGAATGAGCTGCCAAATTTCAGCTTTCTACCTACATGGGAAGTTGGAGAATTAGTGATGTTGGAAAATTCAATATGGCGGCTGACAGTGGCATCATACCACTGAAATAAGTACGTACATTGGTTTCGTTTAGGTCAGGGAAGCCACCTACCAAATTTCGTGAAGATGGGGCCGTAAATAAGAAAGTTCAACATGGCAGACGATGTTGACCGTTATGACCGTTACACGTAGAATTTCGAAATGAAACCTGCTTAATTGTTGTAATTAAGCTGTAAGGAATGAGCTGGCAAATTACAGCCTTCTACCTACACGGGAAGTTGGAGAATTAGTGACGAGTGAGTCAGTGAGGGCTTTGCCTTTTATTAGTATATATATATATATATAGTAACGATCTGGGAAAGAAAGTGCCACTGGGCAGAGTGTTTAATTATAAATAGTTAAAAGAAAAAAAAGGGGGTGGTGGGTAGAAACAACTGCCACTCTTAATAAAACAGCCTCTGGGGTGCTTGTATGTGGGTTGGGTTTTTTGTTGTGGGGTGTGTTTTGCTGTTTTTTTTTTTTTTCTGTTTCTTGTCCTGACTACGTTGTTGTTGCTCGGTTTGTTAAAAAGTAGGAAGGAGAGTAAATAAAAACAATTAATTGCCGCCACTTGCCTGTGGGATTTATTTGCCCGTCTGGGAAGTAGTGGGGTGGCATGGTGGTGCAGTGGGATATATATATATATCCTTTCGTGGGGCAGTGGTAGGAATTGCTGACTTCTAATCAAGAGTCCCCGGTTCGACCCTGACTGCCTCGTATTTTTACCGTTGTGAGTTGCTCTTATTGTTAATATTATACAGTAAACACATACATTTGATTTGCGTCTGTACGTTTATAGGACTTGTAAAAGTTACCTCCTGTTTTCACTTTAATTCTCTCAGTCACAATACATACTAAGAGAAACCCCCCGCTTCCGCCCCCACAGGAATCTGACGCTGTTACTTTTTATCTGAAACTGGAAATAACTGTAGATGTGAGTGGAGTTTTGAGACAATCGAACTGGAAATTTTCTGATCTGGATGGATAAAAGTTGACACACAAACGCTGGCAAATCTGCCTTCTTCGTATCTCATTGTCACTTGATTTTGTTTTATTCGATTTTATTGAGTGCTCCTGCTTACACTGAATTAGCATGCGCCTTAAGGCCAGTGGTGATGTCAAAGCCGCAGTGACAAAACAACAGAGACATACAGTAAGTATATATGATATTTGGAATTATTCATTTTATGACCTTATAGTACATTTCGGAAAACATTGTGGCACGGATGCGACATTATTCATATTCATTCGCGTACCTTTTTGCTGTTGAAATCAATGACCGCGTTTCCCCTAAAAACCCCGGATCTTGCTCAGTCTGCACAGGACTCCAAGGCATTCGCGATTAAAGAATGTTCCTCTACAAGGTGAGCCATGACCGCTGTTCTTTTCTCAGTGGATACATTACATCACATACATTTCTTGCACAGTACATGAGCTTTGATCGCCGCCAGGTCAACTTGTTATAAGCACAAGCAACCGGCCACCTGCGTGCTGCTGCTAGCACTGAATAAGCTCACGCCTTCTGGTGTCAGCGCGCAGCATAGGGAAAAAATAAAGAGACAATTATATGTGACATTTTGGAGACATCGTTGTATGACCTGAATAGTACCAATAAGAAAACATCACCGCACTAATGCAATATTATTTGAAAACAAACAGATCGGGTGTAAATAAATGTATTACTTGTAAAAGTTGGCTTTTTTGACTTTTATTTTCTCAGTCTCGTTCACACTGTCCCTCCCCTCGTGATCTGACCCTAACTAACTAACTAACTAACTAACTAACTAACTAACAGCGCCAGCATACGTTCTCAAGAGACGGCGGCATCACAACTCCAGGATGCTTTCGTTTCAGATGCTCACGCAGTGGTGCTGCCATGAAAAGAACGCTCCGCTTTGCATAATCTGCATTCAACTTTTTTTTTTTTCTTTTTCAGTGAAGTGCTCCCTCACTTTAGAAAGTTTCTCTCCTTCCCCTTCCTCCAGCCCACTCGCCATTGCAACCACGTTTATTTTCCTGTACATTCCTCTTCTCCTCGGACGTTCTTCTTCGTTGGTAGGACTGTGTGCGGTCTTGACAAACAATGACGAGCGATGCGCCCCCAGACGTTCATGTAGTGCATTGCAGTTACAAAAGCCAATGTGGTTCTTTGTGACTGGAGCCTCAATTGAAGGTTCTGTTCACGACACATCAATAATAAAAAATCCGCGTTGACGATTTTTTGTAGTCAACGTCGTCGATTACGTCGACTAATCGTTGCAGCCCTAATGAACATTGGATTCAGCAAGGTTTCAGATTCCTACACTTTATTCACATTTTCTTATGTTACGGCTACAATTATTTACATTCACTGAACCAACATTCAGTACCCTGGAATTAGGAAGTGAAAACTGGATTTTATACATTTTCACAAATATATTATAAATAAAACTCTGAAATATTCCATTGGCACACGTATTCAGACCCTTTACTTAGTAGTGTAGCTGAAGCCCCTTTGGCAGCCATTCCAGGTCGAAGTCTTCATTGGGTTTGACATGAGAAGCTCCACACGCCTGGATCTGAGGATTTTTCAGCCATTCTTCTCAGCAGATCCTCTCAAGCTCACTCAGGCTGAATGGAGACCACCAGTGGCCAGCTATCCTCAGGTCCCTCCAGAGATGTTTAATTGGGTTCAAGCCTGGACTCTGGACTCTGTCCCAAGCTGCTCCTGTGTTGTCCTTACTTTGTTCTGTTGGAAAGTTGTAGGAGATGTCTGTGCTCTGCTCCATTCAGCTTTCCCTGAACCCTCACTGGTCTCCCAGTCACTGCCACCACCACGCTTCACCATTGGACTGACATTGCACAGGTGACGACTGAGGCCTCATCTCCTCCAGACATGATGCCCATCTTGGTTTTATCAGACCAGAGAATCTTGTTTTTCACACTCTGAGAGCCCCTTAGGTGCCTTTTTGGAAACTCCAGAGCTTCATGGTTGCCTGCTGGCCTCTTTGTATCCCAGTCCCTCATATTTCCAGAAGGACTGAACTGCAACCCACAATACCTAAAACATCGCTCATGTAATGCCCATAGGCATCACGGCCCATCTGAAACATCTGTGATGACACGCCCATCATCATCATCATCATCATCATCACTGTTGCCATTTCTGGATCTCAGTGGTTAATATCTTGTCATTATTCAAAATGTAAATGAATTTTGTAGTTTGAAGTGACTTCTTCTTAAACTTGCACTGTTAACACCATGAGACAAGCCTCGCATGGGGAAAGCAGAACACTTGGCTTCTAACTCTTAAAACAGCGAATGTGAAGTAAAGACTGAAGCTTACATGTGATGGGAAGCAGCCTTCTGTGTTGCATGATGTCAGTAAGAGAACCTGACAAGTCACCCCCAGTCCATTTACACCTAATCACACTCTGGAGTTCCCAGCAGAAAAGGGTGGGCAAGGAGGAAATGGGCGTGGTGTGAAGTAACAGGCGTGTCGTGAGTGATGTGGGCGTGTCACAATTTAACAGCTCTGTCATGAGTGATGTAGTAAGCGTGTTATCGTGTAATAGGCATGTTGTGAGTGACGATGGGCGTGTCGTGATTGAATGGGTGTGTCAGGATGCAATTGGTGTGCCATGAGTGACATGGCAGGCGTGTTGTGATTTAATGGGCATGTTATGAGTAACACGGAGCGCGTGTCCAAATGTAATGGGCGTGTCAAGAGAGGCATAGTGGCCATGTTATAATGTAATAGGCGTATCGTGTGTGACACGGTGGCCATATTGTGACTTAAGAGGTGTGTCATGAGTGATGAGATGGGCACCTTGAGATTTAATGGCCCACTAGTGCAGGGTCATGTGACCATCAGACTCTCCTAACTGTCGGACTTTGCCCGCCTTCATTGGGGAGATTTGCTCCACCTGTGCACCACGGACACCTCCGATCGCAGGGCTCATTTCTTCATCAGCTGACATTTCTGGAGGCTCCATTGAATTCCTAGAGAGGCGTAATGGGGCTGTCAAGACTGAGGCTTATCTAGTGCCAGGTGTTCAACTTGTATGGAAGAAGGTGGGCTTCAGAAATGTCTGGGTGGGCAAATGAGACGAGCAAAAGGAATCACACGCTACCAATGTGGTGCAGCTCACTTTACTAATTGATAAAGGAAGCCAGCAATGGATGTTTCTAGTAGTTTACTTAACTTAAAGGGAAAACGGTCTCCAAAAAGATGAGTTTTAAGCATTGTAAGGGATTCTTATAGATAAATAGCTTAACAATAATAATACGCGGCAAAATCTCATAGTAAAAGCAACTAGACAGGGACATTTCCTTTTAAATATCTTTAGACGTGTCACCTTCACATGGGCGACTTCACTCTGTGAGTACACATTGAACTGACTTTGAGTGTTTCGGTCCTTTGGAATGTTAAGTGACGGGATGGCGACCTGCCCAGGGGTCTTCCTGTCTTGTGCCTGTGGGAAATGAACAACATGGTCACTTTATTTCTCCAATTGAAGTCAATGTACCTTAAAATAATCGTAGCTCTTTCTAATTACCTCAACATCATTCACGTAGATGTCACATTAGCAGAATTAAATTATGTTGAATCAAACAGCTGAAATACGCTACAAGTGACTAGCTGTTAATTTGCATAAAGCTCCGCCCCTTCTGTTGCATTGTGGTCGAAAGGAACTCCACACTTTTGTACAGCGACAAAGGAAGTTCAAGACTTAAAGTACATTTGTTTGTTCCTGAATGCCGTGGGTTTTGTGTGGTTGGATTTATGATTCATTTTTGTTGAGACACTGATGGCAAATCTGTGGCACACCCTGCAACAGAAAAGCATCTTCTTCTTTGTCTGCTATACAAGTAAATCATTCATATTAAGAATACACTGAACATCCAATTGCTTAAATTAATTTTTAAAAAGTTTTCTAATATTCTTAACTACTTGTGTTGATCAATGGCTTGTATTAAGCTGACGTCATTATCAAAGTACGCATAAATGAAAACGAGGCGGCGGCCATTTTACCAGGGAACAAGAACCAGGAAGATCGCACATCTCCGAATCCATGTAGAATGTGTTATTGGAAATATCACTCTGAAATATTCCAATTTGAAAAGAACTATTCCAATAAATTACCTAATTACACAGGAAGGAGAGATTCCAACCCTGGAAGAAACTGTTACAGTGTGTTGTGCTTTATCAGACATGTGCCCTTCAGTTGGACCTTTTAATTAACTGTATCAATTAATATGTAATTAACGCAGTTTGATGGAGGGCTTGCTGATGGGGCAATTATTTTTTACTTAGGATCCTCCGGTTGAATATTTGCTGTAAAGCGCATATATGAAAAAGTTTGGGAACTCCTCGTAATTCTTTGGATTTTTGTTTCTGATTGGCTGAGCTTTCAAAGTAGAAACTTCTTGTTAATATCTGACAAGCCTTATGGAGACAGTAGGATTACAGCTGTGACATTAAGTTTATTGGATTAACAGAAAATATGCATCATAACTAAATTAGACATGTGCATAAATGTGGGCACCCAACAGAGATGTGACATCAATACTTAGTTGAGCCTCCTTTTGCTCCTTTGAGGCTCTCGACGCTGTCCTCCTGTAGCCTGTGATGAGGGTCTGGACTCTGGATGGAGGTATTTCTGTCCATTCTTCATACCAAATCTCTCCAGTTCAGTTCAATCTGATGGACAGCCTGCTTCAAATCATCCCATAGATTTTTGATGATATTCAAGTCAGGGGACTGTGACGGCCATTCCAGAACATTGGACTTCTCCCTCTGCATGAATGTCTTTGTAGATTTCCAACTGTGTTTTGTGTTATTGTCTTGTTGGAATATCCAACCCCTGCTTAATTAACTTCAACTTCGTGACTGATGCTTGAACATTATCCTGAAGAATTTGTTGATACTGAGTTGAATTCATTCGACCCTCGACTTTAACAAGGGCCCCAGTCCCTGAACTGGCCACACAGTCCCACAGCATGATGGGACCTCCACCAAATCTGACAGGAGGTAGCAGGTGTTTTTCTTGGAATGCGGTGTTCTTCTTCCGCCATGCAAAGCGCTTTTTGTTCTGACCAAATAACTCCATTTGTGTCTCATCAGTCCAAAGCACTTTGTTCTTAATGACTCTGTCTTGTCTACATGAGCATTTGATACAACAAGCGACTTTGTTTGTGACGTGAGTGCAGAAAGGGCTTCTTTCTCATCACCCTGCCATACAGATGTGCTGAATTGTAGAGCGATGTCCAGATACACCATCTGCAGCGAGATGTTCTTGAGGTCTTTGGAGGTGATCTGTGGTTGTCTGTCACCATTCTCACAATCCTGTCTCTTCATATGACGCTCTTGTATTTTTCTTGGCCTGCCAGACCTGCTGTGTTGGTTTAACAGCAACTGTGCCTGTGGCCTTCCATTTCTTGATTCCATTCCTCACAGTTGAAACTGACAGTTTAAACCTCTGAGATGGCTTTTTGTAGCCTTCCCTTAAACCAGGAGACTCAACAATCTTTGTTTTCTGATCTTCTGAGAGTTGCTTTGAGGATCCCATGCTGTCTGTCACTCTTCAGAGGAGAGTCAAAGGGAAGCAAAACTTGTGATTGACCACCTTAAATACCTTTGACCACTCATGATTGGACACACCTGTCTGTGAAGTTCAAGGCTTAATGAGCTCATCATACCAAGTAATCAGCATTGAGGAGTGACAGACATTCAAATCAGCACAATGACAAGGGGACACACATTTGTGCACAGCCAGTTTTTCACATTTGATTTAATTTCATACAACTAAACACTGCATCACTAAAAGTCTTTGTTTGTGAAACACCGCAGTTCTCCTAGGAAATGAAGGACACACCACTGGTATCTTTATTGTTGAAAGGAGAGTCCATTATTATGCTGGCTGAGAGGGGGTCCCATCCTTTTTAATTTGACTGTAAATGATCGTAACAATTACTCACGTCTTGATAGTTTTCTGTGAATGCATGAGAGAGAACCTTAGAGAGAACGTAACCAAAAATGTTGAATGCATAATGCTAGTTCACATTTTCATAATATAAAACTTTATTTCATTATATAAAGTCCCAAGCTGTGTTTTATTTAGAAGAAAAATATGTTTCCTATTGCAAAACTGTAAGCCATTTAGCTTATTTTAATACAATATTGCAATATGTATATCATTTCTTTTCAAAAATGATGAATAAATGATGAATTAATGAATAAAACACAATTAACTTGACATACACTGGTGTAACTATGAAATCGTGCTATACTTTAGATCAACTTTCTCATTTGATTTTTAAACTCTGGAAGTTTTCGACATGTCAGACAGTACCACCTTGATCTTAACACATGAAAAATGAAAGCACTCCAGAGCACACTTACCATTGTCACTTGCTACCATTTTACTCTTTTCAGGTTTTCTACATACACACCAAACATTTTTGCCATCATTCCCATCACTCAGGTGACTCTCCATGGCTGTTCAGCCTTGAGTTTGTCATTTTCCCAAAACTTCTCATCAGGCAGAAATCTCTGCATAAAAATATCCTTCTTGGTGAATACTACAAGGTCACAATCAGAAGACTTCATTATAAAAATCCGTGCTTGAATCTGATGGTAATATTTATGAGCTGACCGAAGACTCACTTCTCTAGTTTCTGTCTTGCTGTGGAAAAAGTGGAGCAGCGCCTGACAGGCATCTTCTGTAGTCGTGGCCCTTACTGAATCTGGTCAGATTCCCTGGTAAAATGGCCACTAAACACAAATTGTGACGTAATGTGCATGTAACTTAATACAACCCATTGACAGTAGATCAGTACTGTGATTAATAAAATGTTAATTGAATACTACTGTAGTTATATCCAATATACCTACATATGCAAACTATTTCCGTTAACTCTTAAAAGATAATAAAAAATTATGATGAAGCAAGTAAAACGACTCAACTAAATAACTAAAGAACTCAATGAGGTAGTGAGGGGCCTTTTGATTCATTAAACTGATTCAATTTTTTCCAAATATCTGTTTAAGTTATTCATTGACTGCTTTACAGTCTGGCGTATCATTTTGATTTACAGTATATAAATAATATCATTGTTTATTCAATTCATAATAAAGGATTATATGTAATTATTTTCATATAACCAATTAACTGTATAATTAATTATATATTTAGCATTTTAATTCATTTGCCTTTCTCCTGTTTCCATATACAAAGTATGATAACACATTTAAAATGCATTATTAAAATAAGGCTACAGGATCACAAGCGAATGAGAATTGTGCAGCTCATAATTGTTCGTTCGCGAATCAGATGAACGGGAATCATCACACTGACGCTCGGATGGTGACAAGTTCACCAATCAAATGAGTGACGGCTCATCAAATAGGCGGTTCATGCGCATGCGCTTTGAACATCACTCTGCCAAACAAAAGACGCCGGCATCACTCGCGTGCTCGCATTGAGCGCCACTGAATCGATTCGTTTGTGTTCACTAATCAGTTCATATGATTCACTGAAAAGAGATGTTCAATATATATACATACTTAATATACATACTAAATATATATATATATATATATATATATATATATATATATATATATATATATATATATATATTAAGTGTGTGTGTTAAATGTAACATGTATTTTATTTCAGGGTAGAAGTACACTGTAAAAAACGCGTAGTCAGTTTAGCCTATAGAATATACTTCATGTGCCAACAGCTAATTTGACTAAGTTTATTCAAGTGAAAGAAATTATTTGATTAAGATTATTACAATAAAATGAAATGCTCAGTTTCCATAAAAAATGTTAACTTTGGTCGAAAGTAATTTTCCTAAAGGCAAAGCAAATTTTCACTCCTATTCATTTTAAAATCTTAGGTTAACTGGAAATTGAACACTCATGGACTCTCCAAACTGCAGGCTTAATTAAATCTACCCGACTCGTAATTCCCGGCGCAGTCACGTATTTCTTTACCGATTATTAATTTAACTCCTCATTTGTAAACAGGACTCATTTGGCAGTTCATTGACATATGAAGCCATTTAAAAAAAAGAGTATTTGGAGCAACAGAGCGGGTTAAAAATCACCAATCAGATCAATCCTATTCAAAACAGGAACTAGCCGACCAATCACATCTTCTATATTTATGCTGTGAAGCTGCGCAAGCGCGATATCAAGTCGCTTAGTTTTGAGGCGACTCGCTTGAGCCACGTAAATATGACGGCACGTTTATGTCTGTTTAATGAAGAACTTCACTGAGATAAATGAAATTTCTGATTAAAGGTGTATTTTGTATCGACAACAACAAGCTAAATTGTCCGGCATGTGGAAACAGATGTTCTGTTTTCCATGCAGGACACAGAGATGTTACTCGGCATACCAAAAACCTAAAAGACCCCGAAAAGAGTTAAGCATGCCAAGGAAGCGAGGGCTTCAAGCGGACACAACTGATGTAAGTGTGGGTCTGTTCGCACATCATTAATTAAACACGATCTGAGGGACTGTGTAGGGCTTTCTAATTCAATTAAGTTATCGGATGTGCAAGCCGGGACTGTCAAAGTGACTGAGATAGCAATGTGACAGCAGCACGCCAACCGCGAGTGCAGGAGGCGCCGTTTAAAGTTCACGAGTAATAAATGACGTACCTCACTATAGGAGCGGCTTTAAAGACTGCAATTGTTTCGTTTTTTCCTCTTAAAAAATAAATAAATAAGCAGTGCAACACACAAATCACAGAACATCTTCTTTTCCCATTTCATATCCTCAATCACTTTCATCATCACTAAGCAAATCAATAAAATATGTCTGTCCGTTTGTCAATAATATAGTGCCTTTCACATCTATCTATCTATTATATAGTGTGTTTCACATCCATCTGTCTATCTATCTATCTATCTATTATATAGTGCCTTTTACACCTATCTATTCATCTATCTATCTATCTAGTGAGAAGTCAAGCAAAATGACACCTTTTATTGGTTATCTAAAAAGATTACAATATGAAAGCTTTTGAGGCAACTCAATCTTTTTAGTTAGGGGGTCATTTTGCTTCACTTCTCACTAAATCCATAATGGCCAACACAGTACAACACCATAGTACTATCCATCCATCCATTTTCTAACCCGCTGAATCCGAATAGGGTCACGGGGGTCTGCTGGAGCCAATCCCAGCCAACACAGGGCACAAGGCAGGAACCAATCCTGGGCAGGGTGCCAACCCACCGCAGACCATAGTACTATCTATCTATGTAAATACAATTGATATTGGATCATATCTCATTCCAATATACAAACTGCGATTACACCCCCACCCCAACCACTACCACTAAAACCACACACCCCCAGGCGGGGCTGTCCAGTTCTTTCATGGAGAATCTGGTCGCCCTAATTTACAGAAATATTTCATTTCATGTGGTAACCTCCCGCTAAATGAAAAGTGTCCAGTTAGCCTCATTCAAATACCAATAATGATGGCTTTCAGATCAATGCCTCATTAACACAGATCCTGCTTGTTGTTAATGCAATATGTCAATACTTTTTTTTTTTTTTGTAATAAAATGCTACAAAAAAGTCACCTTTGGCACAAATTACAACACAAAGGGTGTTTTGTATTAATACAATTATGAACAATTTTCTCATAAAAAATATTCCATTAAACATGAAATGAAGAGTTTTCTATAGTGATGTGCCCCCTTCTTGATTCTCAGGATAAAATGTTGAGGAATCGCAACATCTCTGGAGGACCGCCCCCTGATGACATCTGTGGTCACGTGACAAAGGAGGTGCAGTAACTAGGAAATTTCACACAAAGTAAAAAAATCAGTTTAAGCCGACATTATCCCCTGTCTCTAATTGGCTCAGTATCTCTCACCCCTGCACCACCTAATAGCTGATGTGTGGTGAGAGTACGTACTGAGGGAAAAATGGCTGCTGTTGCCTCATGCAGGAGGACGCTACACAATGGAGGTGGTTGAACTGGGCCCCATCATCTAAGTGCTATAAGTAGCAAGAAAAGAGCTATATAAATGTCATCAATTAATTCATTATCTATCTATCTATCTATCTATCTATCTATTATATAGTGCCTTTCATATCTATCTATCTATCTATCTATCTATCTATCTATCTATCTATCTATCTATCTATCTATCTATCTGTCTACTGTATCTATCCATCCTTCACTATGTTAGATTTTATCACTGACTATAATTAAAACAAGTCAGACCAAGCAGAAATATTTCTTTCAATTCACTCTCCCCCTTCGTCCCTCATTCCCATTTCTGTTGACAGCCTCATTGCACCTTCACTTCCGCGCCTTCAGGTAGCAGAATCAACAACAACAGATGGGCATGATGAGCGTCTCGAAATCCCGCAGGTGTTCAATAAGCGGTGTGTAGACGGGCAGGCTGGAGATGAGCGCACGGCAATAAAGAACACAACTCATAAGAACGAGACGTTCAAGTTTAAGTTCATGTTTATTGCCGCAGTGCATTGAAATTCTTACTTGAATGTCTTCTGAGAACCTCCATTCATTTTCTGCTGCATATCCAGGTCCTGGTCGTGGGGAGCAGCAGTCTAAGCAGAGATGCCCTACAGACTTCCTTTCTCCCTGCCACCTCCACCATCTTTTCTGAATCCAAAGTGTCCTGTTTTGGCCCCACGGCCTCCTCCAGGCTGGACATTCCCAGAACATCTCCACAGGGAGTCCACCTGATCAGAGTCGTGAACCGCCTCAAATGGCTCCTTTCATTGTGGCTCTACTTTGAGCCCCTCACTCTGTCTTGAAGGTTGAGCCCGGAGACCCTGTGTATTCCTGGTGTAGTTGTTTGGGTCGCCATCTGAAGAGAGTGACCATAGAAGAGGGTATGAACATGGCTGTCTTCACCGTGACAGACAAGTACAAGGCGCACAGAACTGCTGTGATCTGCCAGCCACCTCACTCGTGAACAAGACCCTGAGGAACTTCAACTTGTCCACTTGAGGTAGCAGGAGAGGGCGCTGAGCACCATGATGTCAGTCTTGGAGGTGCTGATCCTCATCCTGACCAATTCACACTCGGTCACAGACCACCCCAGTGTGTGTGTCTGAGGTCACAGCCCGGTGAAGACCACAGGGTCATCAGAGCCCAGTTACTCCAGCTAAGACTCACACCACCTCAGACGTTGATTTCTTTATTTTTTGGGTGGGGATCCTGACCGGCCTGACTCACACACACTCCCTCAAAGAGACAAAAAGCAAACAGAATTAAAACAGAAATCCAGAAAAGACTGTATTAAACAATAATAAAGTAAATCTAATTACACAAACCACAACAATCCCACCGCAATTCCCTTTACGGAGATTTTTTTTTTGTTCTTTATTTCACCTTATACAATTTCTCATATTAGGAATTTGTTTGTTTTCGCGTGCCCCGTGGGGTCCGAGCGCAGGGTCAGCCATTGTACAGCGAGCGCCCCTGAAGCAATTACAGGTTAAAGGTCTTGCTCAAGGGCCCAGCAGAGTAGGATCTCTTTTGGCAGTGACTCGAACCAGGAACCTTCTGGATACCAGCACAGATCCTTAGCCCCAGAGCCAGCACTCTGTATTATAAAATAAACACGAATGCAACAATAACAAAGAACTAACAAACCACATGTGACGAAGCCCGTAAAATATCACATCAACTGATGTAATGAAATGGAGAGATTTGAAAAGTCCAGAGATCAGCGCGCTGTCACTATGTGTAAAGAGCAGCCCTACCAGAGTATCCTGTGATGAAGAGTGAAGGGATCAGGAACGCTTCCTCCTCCAAAGGTCGACAAAGAATCCAAATCAGTCCTCACGCAGCAGGCGGACACCAGACAGCCGACACACACGCACAGGAGACACTCCGGGTAAAGGCACAATAATCCATGTGACGTGAACGGGAAGGCGAAACAGACGGGGCACGAAAAACACCTGGGGCCTCACGTATAACGGCGTGCGTTGAATTCACACTAAAACACGGCGTACAGACAAAAGCGGAAATGTGCGTAGGCACAAAAACATCCAGATGCATAAATCTGTGCGTTCGCCAACTTCCACGTTCTTCTGCTCCATAAATCCTGGTCGGCGTGAAAAGTAATACACGTGCACACACCTGCTGTCCCGCCCCAAACTCCTCCCGGAATTACGCCTCTTTGAATATGCAAATCAATATAAATAGCCCTAAAGCTCAGCATTCTGTGAAAAGGCAATGGCAAAAGCACGAGGGAAATAGAAGAATTTCAGTGAATATGAAGAGGAGGCAAAGAAAAAGGTACTATTTGTTGGTTTAACAGTGTGTGGGAAGCAGCCCGGACACAGACAGGTACACGTGGTTTTATCACCCAACACACGTTTATTTACACATATTTACGATACTGAAGTACACACAAACCCAGAGCCGCAGCCCCAATCACCTCCAAAGTGCAGGCCTCTTCACAATGCCTTTCTCTGTCTTCTGACCGCCTCCACTCCTCTCCTCTGAGCTCCGTCCTCTTCCACCCGACTTCAGCCATCCAATGGAGGGAGGCGGCCCCTTTAATCCCCCCCCCCGGATGTGCTCCACGTGCCTCCCGATAACCTTCTGCTGGCACTGCCCAGTGTGGCGGAAGTGCCAGCTGTGCACCCGGAAGCACTCCGGGAGTCCCTGTTCGTCTTCCTCCCATCACTTCCGGGTGTGACAGAAGTGCTGAGGGCCAGGGCTCCTCAGGCATTGGGGTGCCCCCTGGTGGTGGCCACGGGCCCCTATAGGGTTGAGCGTCTATACTCTGTTCCCGTGGTCCCCAAAGCGTCTGGAGGAGGCGCAAGAAGAACGCACTTAATAAACATTAAAACAAATAAATGACATAAAATAACACAAAACAAACAGGAAGCCCCACTTTGGACCCCAGGCAGGCTGGCGGAAACATGACACCAGTTTGCCCTTCACAGTCAGCGAGTGTTGTATTCGTCCTGAAGAGAAGGTAGCTGGGTGCCAGTCATGTTCTGTGCCGCTTTGAGCTGAGCAGGTGCCGTGCCAGGCTGTGATGAGGTCTGTGAGGGTGGGCTTCATCCTGCACCTACACAAGTCTGTGATGGAGAAATGTGAGCTGCCCTCGGGCATCTGAGGAAGGAGAGGCACTGGTGAGCCCCTCTTGCAGTTTGTCAGTGATGGCAACTCCCAGAAATGCAAACCTGCTCATTAGCTTAACGGCACTTAAAAAATAATGAGCTGTTGGACCTACGTGCACTAAACTTAGGACTCTAATGTGTGACAATCAAACACAATTAAGAATGTTTTTCATTTCTTCAGCCTCTCTTTACACCTGCTCATCTCGGACAACACAGGCCAAGTCAAGCCCAGACTGTCGATATTCAATTACACTGAAATCATGAGGGGTGGCACGGTGGTGCAGTGGTTCGCTTCCTGGGTCCTCCCTGCGTGGAGTTTGAATGTTCTCCCCGTGTCTGCTCCGGTTTCCTCCCACAGTCCAAAGACATGCAGGTTAGGTGGAGTGGCGATTCTAAAAACTGGCCCTAATGTGTGCTTGGTGTGTGTGTCCTGCACTGGGTTGGCAAGACTGCCCAGGATTGGTTCCTGCCTTGTGCCCTGTGTTGGCTGGGATTGGCTCCAGCAGACCCCCATGACCCTGTGTTCGGATTCAGCGGGTTGGAAAATGGATGGATGGATGAGATTCATGAATGTATTAAGAAGGCCTCACATGGAGCAGACCAACATGGTGTTGTGACAGAGGAGGTGCAGGTGGTTTGTGACCTTCTCCTGTCACACTTGTTCCTAAACAGACCTCAAGACTAACGTTTACAGTGTGGCTTGGTGGTTAAGGCTTTGGACTGCAGACCCTGCAAGTCACTTCACCTGTCTGGGCGCCAATTGGAAAACCAGAACAAGTGTAACCAATTGTATCAGAAATACTTTAGGTCACTTTGTATAAAGGTGTCCGCCAAATAAGTAAATAAATAATATTTACGTTAACCTGTTTTGTAAGTCGCTTTGGATAAAAGTGTCACCAAGCAAATCAATGTAAACGTGAGTGCTATTTAGCAGATAATTAAAGACGCACGAGCCCAAAGCCACTGTCATTCACAAGCACACAGATCTTTGGCACTTACAATGACATCGTCACGTAAGGAGACCTTAGCCTGCTCTGTCAACGTACAAATGCAAATGGATGAAGATTCGCACGACTCCCCTTGCAGTATCTTTACAGAAAGGACGGCCCCTTAATGCAAATAAGCTAGCCTTATGCAAATGAGACATTGTGCTAAGGAAAAATAAATAACTGAAAAATCATTCTTGAAAATATCATAAGGAGTGTCACATTCGTCACAAGTCCCCCTCCCCCCACTTTACTTTTTTGGGAAATTAAATAAACAAATGACTTGAGTTCAGGACCACTTGGCAACGCGGCCGCATGATGTTCTAATGGCTATTGGAAGAGAAATGAATCCAGCGATTATCACAAGTGACGAGTGATGTCAGCGGCACTAGAAGGACCCCCAGAGAGTCCACGTTGTCTGTGAAGTTAAGTCCGCCTCAAATAATCGAGGAGCTGCACTTCTCCATTTCGCTGGTTGCTGCTGGTAATTAACACTAGAATTACCAGAGCCGTAGATACGTCCCACCTTAAATCGCTTCGCACCTCTCCGTCAGCGTCTTTTGTCCTTTAAATGTGTGAATAAGCAGCAAACAGCAAGCAGCCTGCTATCACATCCCCCACCCCGCACAGTTGTCTCAGCTCAAGTCTGTTTACCTGCAAGTCATCTGCTAAGAGTCGTATAAAGTGAGAAGTCAAGCAAAATGACACCTTTTAGAAATACTGTATCGTTATTTGGTACGCTTGCATTTCATGTGTGTTCCGTGTCTACAACGATCTACGTAAACACATCGTTAAAAATGAAAATTTCAAATTCAGTTTCATTCTCTCAGTGAGCTGGGCAATATGCCAGCAGAGTCATGTCTGGCATTTCCAGAATTGTTAAGCCCAAAAGGTTCGCCATCACTGGCGTAGTCAAAACAAACATTCTGCGCCCAGCGTGCGGTGAGCCATCTCTGTGTCTGGCGTCTTTTATTTTTGGCCACGTGGCCCTTGTGACCAGTGGGGGCACATTGACTGGCAGGCTGAGTGGTTGCTGCTGTTCAACCGATCATTTTTTCCGAGATCATCTGTCCACATGTAACCCCCCCCAGCGTGTAGTTCATTTGGCAAGTGTGATTGCTGCGGGCCGGCCCAACCGTACTGTGCCCTGGCCCGCTTTGGAGCACCATTCAGTAAGGGTCTTATCAACTTAGGTGGTAACGGGTCAGCTGATCACATTAAACCACCATCTCAGACTCACTTGGTCAATTTCAGGGTCGCAGAGGTAAAGCCCATCATGCCAGCTGGCCACAGAGTAAGAGGAGCCCAATAGGGGGCACCAGTCTGACACACAGTTAGACATAAATCATCACATCCACCTTAGTGCTGGCAGCAAAGCCCACCAGTGAGGATTCAGACAGCAGGGGGCACCTCACACTGTCACTTTAGGACCTGCCCAGTGAGCCAGTGTCAAAGGGTAGGATCAGCTCGGCCAGGGCACTGGTTCATGGTGGTGGACACACAAGTAAGAACCTGCCTGACAGAGATGACCACCTCCACAGGATGTGCTAATCCACCATCGGGTCCGCTCAGGAGGTCAAGCCAACCTGGCAGAGATGACCACCTTAACAAGAGGTGCCAGTCAGTGATGTGGTCCACTCAGCGGGTCAAGCCAATCTGCCAGTGATGGCCAATTTAACACGATGTGCCAGTCCATCGTATGGTCTGTTCAGGAGGTTAAACCAACCTGGCAGTGATGGACACCTGAAGAGAAGGTGACAGTCTGCCATATGGCCCACTCAAGTAGATAAAGCTAGCCTGGCATTGATAGCGTGGCATACAGTAGGTGCCATAAAACAGGGTGTGCCAGCCCAGCACAGGGTACATTAAAGTGTTAAAACATGTCAATCCTATGCTAAGGTTCATCCCCTAGGGGGTGCCAGTCCATCAAACTCTGCTTCACGTAAGGCTGACTGACTCACTTGGCAGACTCATCCTGAGCCCTTGTGAACTGGGGGAGCATGTTGTGTGTGTGTGCCAAGGGCACTGTGATTGGAAGTGGCATGAGGTGCCACTCCTTGATTAGACTCACTGAAGTTTTCATTCTTAAACTTTTCTATATTTTTTCCATTGACTTTCTGCTCCTCCAAGCGGACTGATGGCTAGTGCTATGTACCACCTTGGCATTTTATTGGCCACTCCGACATGTTTCTGGTAGCAGATTCGACTCGACCCTTCACTTGGCGCTGCCTCTCCTGGCCCCCCGGGTTGCTTTCATCGCAGCTGACAAGTGACAGGAGCGGCAGACTCCGTCTGGGCTTCGTCTGCACGTAATGAGAGCTGGCGGGTCGCGGTTGATCTCTGGGGGTCGCGCTCGTGCTCTTGTGTCCGCCTGCCGCTTTTTCTCTTTTACGAGCTTCAGACACATTAAGCAAAGTGCGTGTGCCATCTGCAGTGTTCAGTGGAGCGGCGCTCGGCCACCGACGCCCACCAAAGAGTCGGCAGGATCTGAGCTGTCGCGCCGATGACGGACAAATCAAGTCGATGCGCGTCACCGATCACTCCGGGAACGCGCACCGCGGAGAAACTCACCAGGCGTTCGGCTCGCCTCGGATTTGGGTCACTGGCTGTCGGTGGTGCTTTATATAGCGCCTTTCAGTGGTGAAGACCATTCCAGTGCAACTGTAAGTGTGACAAGTACAGTAGTAGTCCATAAGTGACGTGTACACTTTGCATTATATAGCGCCTTTCAGTGGTGAAGACCGTTACAGCGCATGCGTTAGTGTAAGAAGCACAGAAGTGCCTGAGACAGTCGGTGGTGGAGGCAGAGCCATGCAGAGACCTTCGCATCTTACACGGGCTTGGGAAAGGCGCCATTTAAATATATTGTATATTTTATATGTATTAAATATATAAATATTATTATTATATATATATATATATATCCCCTTGGGATTAATAAAGTATCTATCTTAATTTATTATTATTATTATTATTATTAAGCGTCTTTCAGTTGTGCATGACACCTCAGAATCTTTTCAATTTACAATGTAGCAACATTCACATTTTTAAATTATGGGCAATGGCAGATGAAATGCTTTACTCAAGGTGGAAACTGGAACAGAGACCTTGACATGGAGCCGCATATAGCACCTTTCCATTTTCTTGTCAGTGTACGATCATTATATAGCGCCTTTTCTTACTGGGTGTTATTCATAGGCTCTTTAAAGGTGCAGATCTGTCATTTCTGTAGTCCTACGGTGTGAGGCAGTGACAGGCGAAGTGACTCAGTCAGGTCACCTGTGAGTCGTTGGTGTAAATTAAACAGGAGACCTTTACATTATATAGCGCCTTTCTGGTGTCGTTTTCCAAGGCATCTTGCAGGCACAATATAACTTCATACTTATTTCGTCCGGTGGGTGCAGTGGCGGGTGAATTGAGAAGTTCGGGGTGGGAAGTGAATGAGTGACCTTTAAAGTGTATGTTATATAGCGCCTTACCTCTGTGATCCCAAGACATTTTAGGGGTACAATACAAGGGCTTTCATGTTTCTACGGTGCAAGCAATGGAAAGTGAAGTGACACCTCAGGGTGGAAATTGAACCAGGAATCTTTAACTTTTACATGATATAGCGCCTTTCCATTGTAAAGTCCAGCCTTTGCAGGTGCAAATCAACTCACATCCTGCCTGAAGACTGCCAGGTGGTCGCTGTGTGTTGTGTTTGAGAGTGCCCTTTGATGGACTGGCATCCCACTAGTGGTTAGCACCTGCTTTGTGCCCATTGCTGCAGTGATAACCCCTGATCCCATCGATCAGCTCTCTCCCCATCCCATTTGAGATGAGAGCCCTGGTGCCCTTTATGACGCCCTTTGTAATGGTGACCTCACTCGGGGGACTTGGCTAAGTGGTTCTTTCTGATTTATTGAGCTGATCACCATGCCAGCTCACCATTGACCTGGAGCTTCACTGCTAATCCAATTTGAATTCCCAAAGTGCCAAGTGACCTATCGACCCTGACCAGTAGCCCGGTGGCCTTTTGTACAAGTGGCCGGTGACGCGATGTTGCGGACTCTCCAGGGACACCCAGAAGGCAAAAGGCCAAAGCCTGAGGTTGAGAGTCACAGAGAGCAGTGACGTGTGGATTTGTCTCCCTCTTGTGGCTGACTTCGGTACTACAAACGCGTCAACCGGTCCGGAGAGTAACGCAGTAAATCCCCACGATGCGCTCACTTTAAATAAAAGGCATTGGCCTTACTTCATATAGCGCCTTTCTGTCAGCTCTGATGAAGACATGGCAGGTGAAGTGACTCACTCAGGGTCACACTCCGAGTCAGTGGTGCAAATTAAAAGGAGACCATGGGAGTTTATATAGTGCCTTTACACGCTGAACATCAAGTAACACTGTGGTGGGATGGCGCCCTGCCTTGCACCCTGTGTTGGCTGGGATTGGCCCCAGCAGACCCCCGTGACCCTGTGTTAGGCTGTAGTGGGTTGGATAATGACAGACTGACTGTATGAGAGACTTATTTTTTATTTTTTAGTACACTTTTTAACTTAATATAAGCCTGGTTTTTATATATATATATATTATTTTCAACTTTTTAGTCCTGCGGTGCGCTGCCACCCTGCCTGGGATTTGTTTCCTGCCTTACGCCCTGTGTTGGCTGGGATTGGCCCCAGCAGACCCTGTAGTTAGGATATAGCGGGTTGGATAATAGACGGACATCAAGTAACTTTGCACTGTCTCTGCAGGGAGGAAACTGAGGTAGAGACCCTTAAATTGAGAATTATATAGCGCCTTCCCAAAAAAGCACAATAGGGACTTGGGGAATGGGAGAAATAAAATAAATCTGCACAAAGCGCTTTAAATAAAGGACTGAATGGCAGGCATTGGTCATATAGTGCCTTTCTGTCAGCTCTGCTGGAGACGTGGCAGGTGAAGCGACACCTTCGGGGGCACACTGTCACTCAGTGGTGCCAATTAAAAGAGAGACCTTTGAGGTTTATATAGTGCCTCTGCATGCTGAACACCAAACCAAGCCATTTTTACAGTGAGAGCAGCGGCCGGCGAATTGATTTATCAGATACAATGAACAGCATATAGCGCCTTTTCTGTACTGCGCACCACACCAAAGTGTTTAACATGTGAAGTTTAGTCGCTTCCGCAGTCCCTCGGTGTGACAAATGACAAGTGAAGTGACCCGCAAGTCAGTGGCGGAGCTGAACCATTGACACTTAGACTGCACTTTATATAGATAGATAGATAGACAGATAGATAGGTAGACAGATAGACAGATAGATAGATAGATAGATAGATAGATAGATACTTTATTTATTCCAAGGGGGAATTCACATATAAATTCATTTAGCGCCTTTCCATGCTTGAACACAATCCCAAGACGATTTAGAAGTCAAACCACACCACATGGTGACGCAATTCAGTCGGGGAGGAAACTGAACCAGAGACCTTCGACCTGGGCCGTATATAGCGCCTTTCCATATCGAATGTCACCCCAAGACACCATCGGGGTGTGACGAGGTGGCAGGTGAAGTGACTCACTCGTGGTCACACTGTGTGTCACTGGTGGGAATTAAACAAAAAACCATTAATTAGTATATGATGAACTCTATCCCAAAAAGAACAAGGGGGCCAATTGATGGGTTTGAGGAGCAAATGCACTTGAAAGAATGGACTGAATGGCGGGCATTGGTCTGACTGGCAGACAAACATAATTTCATATACAGCAGCGCCTGTGATGCAGGAGTGGCAGGTGAAGTGAATCCCTCAGGGTCACACTGTCAGTCGGTGGTGCAAATTCAACAAGAGACCTTCAAACGTGACATTATATAGCGCCTTTACGCAGTAAACACCACGCCAAGCCGATTTAACTGTACAACACAACTGCATGCGTATCTGTACAATGGTGGCAGTGGCAGGCGATTTGGGTAATTCAGGGAGCCAGAGACCCTCGACCTGGGCAGTATATAGCGCCTTTCTATATCGTATATCACCCAAAGACACTCTCGGGGTGCAGCTCGGTGGTTTCCATGTTTCGTCACAGTATGATGAGGTGGCAGGTGAAGTGACTCACTCGGGGTCACACTGTGGGTCAGTGGTGGGAATTAAACAAGGACCCTTTAAAGATTATATAGTGCCTTTATACGGTGGGCGCTGCCGTGAGACGTCGAGGACATCAAGCTCTGTTCATATTTCTGCTGTGTCGGTGAAAGCGGGTGAAATGGCTCACTCAGGACAGAAACCACTAAACTGTACATTATATAGCGCCTTTCATGCTGAACACCATCTCGAGGCATTTCAGTCCGGTGGGTCAGAGCTGGATGACGGGCAAGTGACGTCACATTATATAGCGCCTTTCCAGATTCCCGCAGTGCAACGAGCGGCGAGTGAAGAGACTTGCAAGGCAGTGGCAGAAAGCGAATCGTATCCCGTTAAACTGAACGATATATAGCGCCTTTCTGAAAAGTGCGGGGGGGGGGTAGAAATAGCTAGGCATTCACACCATGCGTTTTAAAGAGTGGACTGAATGGTGGGCACTGCTCTTGACCTCAAATAGTGCCCTTCTGCCAGCTCCACTCCCCATCATGGGCCTCATTCTTCTGGTGATGTTCGTCCTCGGATTTCAAAGCAAATGAAGTCGCGTCACCAGAGTGGAGGTCACACTGCAAACTTCTGACATCCACACAATTTGAATTTCAGCCCCCTGCTCATGTTTGAGGGGGTCCGTGTTTTGGTGTAAACTGGGAGCCCTGAAGGGGCCTCAGCTGCTCAGTTCTGAGTGCACATGTGGCGCCCCCTACAGGCACACTGGGCGTCAACCCGCATCGCTGCCCTTTTCAGTGAAATGTGATTGGGGGACATCTAGTGGACACGACGGTGAAGTGCACTCATGAGGCAAACCAGGGGAGCGTCACGGGAGTCGGGACAGACGTAGAGAAAGCGGAGAGAGTGACGGCCTGATAGGACACTGGAGTGACTGGACAGCCGCCATGACATCTTATGAAGAATAAAATCAGCGCAAACTCGACTTGGGGAACATCCTGACTGCTCTGTCTACACCCGGGGTCCGGCGCTTTGCTCTCTCGGAGCTCAGTAGGTGAGAAACAAAAAGAGAAACAAATAAACACGCAAATGCGCCACCCGCCGGTCCGGGTTCCTCCTATCGCGAGTCGGGTCTCGTGCTGCGCTCTGCGATTCGCTCAGGCCTGCCACAGAAAAGACGCCCCTCCTTTATGGGGAAACCCCCCGAAGGGGCGGGGCTAGGTGCCCTTATTGGGTGGTCTCTCTGAGCTGTGAGGGAAGAAGAGCAATAGGACAAAGTTAGCGGTAGCGCCCCCCTCTTGTCTCGGTGGGTTATTACATACCTCTACCAAGCCCCCAGAAAGGACAACGGGTAGATGGGGTTAGGCGCTATATAACAGAAAGACAGAAAAGAACAGTACTGTATAGAGCAGTGGTCCTCAACCTGTGGGACGGGCCCCCTTAGGGGGGCACAAAGTAACAAAAAGGGGGGCGCGAAGATATGAAAAAAAGAAAACAAGAATCAAAAATATGAAAAAAAAATCTGCTGAGACCAAACAAATAAACTGAAACTACAATCCGATACGAGAACAATAAAACTAGAGTTCGATAAATGTCGATAAAAGTTAAGTACGTATAATAAAATGTGCATCTGCATTTCAAAATAATGTTAGGGGGGCGCGCGATTAGAACTGTTAGGAAAACTCGGGTCACAAATACTTCACGGTTGAGAAACGCTGCTGTAAAAGGCTGGTTGCTCATCTGACTTCCAGGAAGCTGTAGGTGGTCCATCGGGGGCATAACGCAGTGGATGAGACCACCAGTTCAGTGTTGTATTTCTTCCCTGATTCGAGTTGATAATCTCACTGATGGATTTGTGGCATTGGTGACATTGTCACAGTGCCCCCCGCTGGTGGGCCGCAGTACTGCTGGATACAGTAGAAGGACCACCCCTTGGGATGTGGGGGTGACACCTAAGACTGCTATGTTGCACCGCTTTGCCCTCAGAGGTGGTCTGATGTGCTTGCCAGTGACCTCTCGGGGCGTCCTGCTAAATGCCAATGCCTTTGCCCTCACAGCTGCCTGCCTGGAGAAGACGTACTCACACGCCGAGGAGCAGCTCTTCAGGGACATCTTCGTCGGCTACAACAAGTGGTCTCGGCCCGTGCCCAACATTTCTGATGTGGTGATTGTCAAGTTCGGCCTGTCCATAGCGCAGCTCATCGATGTGGTAAGTGCTGAGCGGGGGGCACCTCAGTCGTGAATACGCCGAGAGAAGAGTCTGAAGGAGGGCGGAGATGGGGGGGCTGCTGCATCATGGCACCGAGGGGCTTTGCTTTACATAATCTGCGGTGCCTCAACACTCCAGCTACGTTACCTGAGAGAGAGATGGACATGAAAGGCACTATATACAGTTATACAGATGGTCAGGCGGATAGGAAAGGCACTACTGCATATGAAGTTATATAGACAGACAGACGTTTATGAAAGGCACTATATTTAAGATAGAGATGAAAGGAGCTATATAACATTATTTAGATACATTAATATGAAAGGCACTATATAAAATGATACAGTTAGATCTAGAAGGTACTATGTAAAATTACATAAATAAATAGATTGGACAGGTATATATGTCAAGATATGAAAGGCACTATATAAAATTACATAGGCGTGAAAGGCACTATATAATAGATAGACAGATATGAAAGGCACTATATAAAATTACATAGATCGATGTGAAAGGCACTATATAATAGATAGACAGATATGAAAGGCACTATATAAATTTACATAGATCGATGTGTAAGGCACTGTATAATAGATAGATAGATGTGAAAGGCACTATATGATAGATAGAATTTGGTATAGTATGCAGGATTAGGTTTATAGATAGATATGAAATGCACTATATTAATTTTCATAATCTGAGATTATGACAGTTATAAAAGCCACAACAGTATATTAAACTGTCTAAAAGTCTAGATTTGAGAAGTTCTATATAAAATTACATACATAGACATTAACGGCCCTATATACAATTACTTACTGCAGATAAGCAGAGACAAATGAAAGGCACTATATAAAGTTACATAGACAGACAGACAGGGAGGAAAGGTGCCACATGAAACTGCATAGACAGACAGACGTGAAAGGCGCTATATAACATTACTGTACACAGATAGATATGAAAGGCGCTATATAAACCTGCACAGATAGATAGTTAAAGATCTAAATAAATTACACAGAGAGAAATGAAAGGCGCTATATAAAACTGGATTGCTCCACACGCCTGCCCAATTCCTTCTGCTGTGCGGCACTTTGAGTTATTTTTGTATGAAAATGTGCTATATTAATAAATGTTGTTGTTGTTAATGCCAGTCCTGGCGGGCACACCTGCTTGTCAAAATGCTTCACCCAGCCTTCTCCAAATGGCCGACTTCTTCATTGACCACCCTGGAGTGAGCCACGACCCAAACTCAAGGATATTGGGATGAGAAGGAGGAGTACAGAGGGTGGGCTTACTGTAACTCCAGACATGATGCCCAGGTGTAGTCCTGCTCTGACGTATATAGCGCCCTGCACAACGAGGAGCTGCCTGGCATTCTGACGATACGATCAGCAGAGTGGCACATGTGAGGTGTGGGAGCAGCCGGATGCCACCAGTGACTGAGCAGGCAGCTTGTTTGTTATCTTGGGGTGTCCATAAATGCCACTTGTTATGTGGTGGCTCGAGTGACAGCAGCATGCCACCTGTGCCTGTCACGTTGTGTGGCACTCACTGACCATGTCTCTTTGCTTTCCACCCAGGATGAGAAGAACCAAATGATGACGACCAACGTGTGGCTCAAACAGGTAAGGTGGTCTTAAAGAATAAAGTGCTGGCCTCAAGTTGCCCACTTGGGGTCCGAGGCTGTGCCCATTCCTATTCTGTGGCCACTGCAGCGTCAGTGAGGTTCAAACGGTGGGCCATGAGTGTCTCTGCACTCTCTCCACATGCCTCCCTATGGCAGGGCTCCCCTGCTACCACCCTGGGGGTCTCATATCCTTTTCTGGGGGCCACCATTAAAGAAAGGTGGCCCTGATCTGATTCTCCAGAAACAAAGCAGGGCCAGTGCCTGGCAGGAGTGGCAGCGATGACACTCAGGGTGATGCCCACTACTGCCATGGGGGTCCTTGGAGCTGTGTGGTGCCTTAACATTCCATTCCATTGGTTTCTTGTCTTCCAGGAGTGGAACGATTACAAGCTACGATGGAACCCGGCCAACTACAACAATGTCACCTCAATCCGGGTGCCATCTGAGATGATTTGGGTGCCGGACATCGTGCTGTATAACAAGTAAGTGAAGTGGGGGATGTCACTGGCCTTGACCTGCTGTGTCCAGATGTGACAGCCGAGACACCAGATAGGTGACATTGAAGCCTGAGCTCGGTGCCCATCTTGTCAGTCTGCCCATCCATAAACTACATTAGGGGCATCACTGGGGGATGCAGGACTCGCATGACCTTCGCAAAAGCAAACATCAGCCTTCTTCAGCCCCCCAGCTGATCAAACGTCAGAAGTTGAATTTCAGCCTCCACTCATTTCAAAGCTCTCTGAGGAGTCACAATATCTGCAGTTCACCCTGCTAGCATTAGGAGCCGAAACATGGTGGGCACCGTCACTCACGCACATCCACATGGCACTGCTTCAGAGCCGCTGTACCCATCACAAGTGACATCAGGTCGCCAGGAGCCTCCGTCCCTCGTTCGTCTGTGTCTGCTTGATGAAGCGTCACTCGCGACGGCGTCTCCCTCAGCTCTCCGTCCGTAAACCGGCACGGCACTCATGGCGGGCAGCGAGCGATACGCCGCCCTCTAGTGTTCAGATGGTGCGTGACGCCCTACAGACTCCAAATCCCTGCTTGTCCTTCTTTGAGCTTCAGATGAGGTGTTGATCCTGCCAGGTTGTCCAACAGTTTCTGGGATGGACTCCATCTACGCACGAGACCCCAAATCGGAACTGGGATGGAGACGGACGGATGAAACCACAAGGGGGCAACGGGGTCGGCAACGTGCGGGGAGAAGAAGGGCAGAAAATGGCGAACGGGCGTCGTGAGCAGAAGGATAAAAACACGGGGGACTTCAGCAGGGGGCAGTAACCATGGCAACAGCTCCCTTTTTAAACGAAACGACTTTATTGGGTTAAAACGGCGCAGATTTGAATCCCGTTTTACTTGTTCACTTTAGTTTAGAAGTCACTTTAATCTGTCGAGTCCATCTACCGATCTGTCTTCTGAAGTCTCCGTTCTGTCTTCCTTATCTAGCGGTCTGTTACTTTGTGCCTTTTAAATCAATCAATCAATCAATCAATATCATATAGCATCTTTAAAGTTATTTATCTATACAGGATTAGCAAAGCGGCCTCTTTAAGAATAAATGGAATTAAACCGACGTAGCGAGCAGGACAAACAGAATAAATCAAGAACAACTGAACCGAGAGTGCGCTGTAAAAGAATATAAATATATAAATATATAAAATAGATAAAATGTAACTCCTGGATAGGAAAGTGCGCCATATAACAAAGAAATGAACACAATGTAACCGCTGGATGGCAATGTGTGCTAAATAAGGAGAAAAATAAGATCATTTAATTACCGGAGAGGACAAAGTGCACAATATAACAACAAGTCAAACAGATCTGAAGTGCTGAATGAGCAGGCGTGTGCCATGAAATTATAAAATGTCACTTCTGCAAAGAGAAGGGCGCCACATAAGGGTCACTTGAATTAAAGGCGACCCCCAGATGAGGACGTGTGCCCCTGACCTGAAGCGCTGGGTGCTCTAAAAGAATAAACTGAATACAACGATAGGACAAAAGGAATAATTCCAATAGAGTTGGATGGATGGATGGAAATACGCAATATAAGAATAAAATCAATAAAAATATAATTACTGGATAAAGAGGTGGGCTGTATTAGAATTAAGTGAATAAAACGTAAGTACTGGAGGTGGAAGTGTGCTCTAGGAGAAGGAAATAAAAATAATGTATACACTGGACAAGACAAAGTAGACTTGTAAAGAGAATTCAAATGAAAGTGAAATGCGGATAAGAATACGAAGTCATCACTGGACTGGTGCGGTGCGCTGCTGTACGATGAAGAGACTCGAAGCACTGAGACGAGGACTCGGAGGCCCCCGCGCTGCTCTGGCGACTTGTGGCTTCTTCCCAATCAACGTAAACGGCTTCGAAGTCTTCACAGGGAGGACAAAGGCCACTATGGATGGGGGAATCACATGAAATTGAATTGCTGGATGGACAAAAGTGTAAAAAATAAAATAAAATGTAATTACATAGACAGGGAAGTGCGCTGAGCAAGAATCAGTTGAATAAAACGTGACTGCTGGATGGAGAAAGAACGAGAGGAGCTGAAAACAAAAGAATAAATGGAGCTCGTGTTTTACTAACAGGCTTGAATTCTATGAGGAGGAAACAAAAGGAGACGACCAGAGAGGAGCAGATGAGATGATTGATGTGGACTTTCAGAAAGTATTTGATGAGGTGCCACATGAGAGGTGGGCATCAAACTAAAAGAAGTGGCAGCTCAGGGTGATGTTTTTAGATGGGTGCAGAATTGGCTCAGACACAGGAAGCAGAGGGTGATGGTGTGAGGAACCTCCTCAGAATTAAGAGTGGTGACCAGCAGGGGGCAGTGTGGGGGTCGCTGCTATTTTTAATATATATATAAATGATTTAGATAGAAATATAAGTAACAAGCTGGTGAAGTTGGCAGATGATACCAAGATAGGTGGATTAGCAGATCATTTGTAATCCGTTATATCATCACAGAAGGACTCAGACAGCAGACAGGCTTGGGCAGATTTGTGGACGATGAAATGTAATGTCAGTAAATGTAAAGAATTACACATAGGAAGTCAAAATATTAGGTTTGAATACACAATGGGGGTCTGAAAATCGAGAGTCCACCTCATGAGAAGGATTTAGGAGTCATAGTGGACTCTAAGCTGTCGACTTCCAGCCAGAGTTCAGAAGCCATTAAGAAGGCTAACAGACTGTCAGGTTATATAGCGCCTTGTGTGGTGAGTACAAGTCACAGGAGGTTCTGTTCACCCTTCATAACTCACTGGTGAGGCTCATCTGGAGTCCTGTGGGCAGTTTGGGTCTCCATAAAGACACAGCAGCACAAGAGAAGGTCCAGAGAAGAGCGACTGGGCTGATTATGGGGGGCTACAGGGGGTGATTGATGAGGAAAGATTAAAAGAGCTGAGCCTTTAGGAGATGAAGAGGAGACCTGACTGAAGTGTTTAAAATGATGAAGTGCATCAGTCCAGTGGATCGAGACGGTGACTTTAAAATGAGGTCACCAAGAACACGGAGATACAGCTGGAAACTTGTGAAGGTTAAATTTCACACAAACATTAGGAAGTTTTTCTTTAAACAAAGAACGACAGACACTTGAAATAAGCGACCAGTAGTGTGGTGGACAGTCAGACGTTAGGGACTTTCAGAACTCGACTTGATGTTAATAAGAGGACAGGACTGGTGGGCTGTGTTGGGCTGAATGGCCAGTTCTCGTCTCGAGTGCTCTAATGTTCATAGTTTCTTTCAGAATGGAGAATAATAAATGAATAAAACGGAAGTAGTGGAGCAGGAGACGTGCAGTGCACAATGGAGGATGAAGTCAAATAGAAACTGCTGGATAGGAAGATGGGAGTTATAGAAGAATAAAATAAATAACAAATGAATTACTGGATAGGGGGTTACGCTATATAAGAATAAGCTGAAAAATGTAACAAGTGGATGAGGAAGTGTGCCATAAAAAAAGAAAACAAACAGAAATGCATTACTGGAGGGCGGCACGGTGGCGCAGTGGGTAGCACTGCTGCCTTGCAGTTAGGAGTCCCAGGTCCTCCCTGCGTGGAGTTTCTCCTCGTGTGTGTGTGTGTGTGTGCGCCCTGTGGTAGGTTGGCGCCCTGCCCAGGGTTTGTTTCCTGCCTTGTGCCCTGTGTTGGCTGGGATTGGCTCCAGCAGACCCCCGTGACCCTGTAGTTAGGATATAGCGGGCTGGATACTGGATGGATTACGTGCACGACATACAAACAGATCCAAAAGGACTGAACGGCTGGATGGGCGTAAGTGTGTGTGTTATAACAACTGGAGTGGGGAGTGCGCCGGGACCACCGGACGGGGACGTGTGCTCGGGTGTGTCAGGAGGTGAGGGTCTGCTATAAATGAATATATTTAAATACCGAACAGGCAAGTGGGCCATACAAGAGTCAAAGATTGAAATGAGCTGGATGGAGAAGCGGATGGCGTCCCACTCTGTTTGAGTGATCCGCTTTGAATGACTGGGAGGGCAGTAAGACCCTGTCAGTCAAGCTGACACCTTTTGGGTGGGGGTGTGGTTCTAAGTATGTATCCAATCAGAGGTGAGGGGCGGGGTAGCTGATCGTGGAGTGTATGAGGGGTGACGATAAGACCCCCCTTACTGCCTGTTGGCGCTCCAGTGCGCGACGGTGACCCTTTCTGTGTTTTTTTGCAGTGCCGATGGGGAGTTTGCAGTGACCCACATGACTAAAGCCCACCTCTTCTACAACGGTAAGGTGCAGTGGGTGCCCCCTGCCATTTACAAGAGCTCCTGTAGCATCGACGTGACCTTCTTTCCATTTGACCAGCAAAACTGCAAGATGAAGTTTGGCTCCTGGACTTACGACAAGGCCAAGATCGATTTAGAGCGCATCGAGAAGAACGTGGATCTGAAAGACTACTGGGAGAGCGGCGAGTGGGCCATCATCAACGCGGTGGGCACCTACAACACCAAGAAGTATGACTGCTGCCACGAGATCTACCCTGACATCACCTACTTCTTCATCATCCGCCGACTGCCCCTCTTCTACACCATCAACCTCATCATCCCCTGTCTGCTCATCTCCTGCCTCACCGTGCTGGTCTTCTATCTGCCGTCCGACTGCGGGGAGAAGATCACGTTGTGCATCTCCGTGCTGCTCTCCCTCACCGTCTTCCTGCTCCTCATCACCGAGATTATCCCGTCCACATCTCTGGTGATCCCCTTGATCGGCGAGTACCTGCTCTTCACGATGATCTTCGTCACGCTGTCCATCGTCATCACCGTCTTTGTGCTCAACGTTCACCACCGCTCCCCCAGCACGCACAAGATGCCCCGGTGGGTGCGCACCGTCTTCCTGGACTTCATTCCTCGTTGGCTCTTCATGAAGCGCCCCGCACCGGATGAGAAGGACCATCATTTCCTTCAGCCGTCACACCAGTGCCATTACGGAGAGGGAAACATCAGCACCTCCAAGTACTGGCTGGAAACGGACGTGGACCACAAATACGACGATGCCGAGCTGGGCATGCCCCCCTTCTCTTCCCTGACGATGACCTCAAACTACCTCGGGCTGGGGGGCCGCTCACCCCTGGAGCACAGCCTTCATCATCGCCTGGAAGGCCAAAGTCGCTACGTCGGCAGCAGAGTCAACCCCAGTCCTCAACGGCCGACGAAAATCGCCAACCTGATGTCTGACTCGGGCTGCGCCATGTCACCCAGCATCCTCCGGGCCCTAGAAGGAGTCCACTACATTGCGGACCACCTCCGGGCCGAGGACACGGATTTTTCGGTAAGTCGAGGGGGTGAGAGAGGAAGTGTGCTTGACCCATCACCACAGTAAAAGTTCACGTGACATTAAAAGAATTCATGCTTAGGCGGTCTAAAGTTAAAATGCCATCCAAACGCGTCTCGGGCAGCGTGGACGGGCGCTGAAGTAACGGGGAAGACCACCGGAGATGAAAGAGAAAACTGGGGGCAAACGCAAGCAGCAGCTCACGCCAGAAAAGTAAAAATAAAATTAAAAAACAAATAATAAAATATATATATATATATATATATATATATATATATATATATATATATATATATATATATATATATATATATATGTGAAAGCTGGCCCCGCACAGACAGACGGACATCAATTTGTCACCCATCACACTGTTTATTTACACTATTTACAAATACAGAAGTCCAGTGCACACTCATGAACCCCAGTGCCTCTTGCACTGATTCCCCAAAGTCCAGGGCCCACAGTCTCTTTGCCTTCCTGGCGCCTCCCTCCTCTCTCTCCAGTTCAGTCTTTCTGCCTCCCGACTTCCACCCCGACTGGAGGGAGGCGACCATCATTAATGCCCCGGATGAGCCCCAGGTGCTTCCACCATCTGTTCCTTGTACACGCCCAGCGTGCGGAAGTGTCGGCTGCCTTCCTGGTAGCTCTCCGGCGCCACATTCTCTTCCCCGCACTTCCTGGTGTGGCGGAAGTGTCGGGCTCCCGGATAATTAGGCATTGGGCGCCGCCTGGCGGTGGCCACGGGTCCCTGCAGGGCTGGGCTTCCATGCCCTGTACCCGAGGCCCCTGAACCAGGACGGACGCCCACTCTGTCTGGAGGAGGCACTCGCCTCCTCACGCCTCCAGGTGTCCCGGCCGGGCTCCAGCCCCAGCCGGACCTAGAAGGATAAACCGGCATTGAGCGCCGCCTGGCGGTGACCACGGGCCCCTACAGGGCTGGGCTTCCATGCCCTGTACCCGTGGTCCCCAACAGAACCAGGACGGAATTCATGGTGTGGAGGAGGCACAAGTTAAAATCGTCCTCCCAGGCGTCCGGGCAGGCTCCAGCCCGCCGGCGACTGCATGGGATCAACCGCATCGGCGCCGCTGGCGGTAACCACGGGCCCCTACAGGGTAGGGCTTCCATGCCAGACCCGTGGCTCCCAATAGAACCAGGACGGACGCCTCGCGGTCTGGAGGAGGCACAAGCCCTCCTATATATCCTCCTGGCGCCACAATATATATACTGTACATAGTGCCGTGAAAAAGTATGTGCCCCCTTCCTGATCTCCAAACAATACAAAGGACACCCTGAGTAAACACCATTTTTAAATGACCATTTGATATTTTGAATGAAAAAAGTTCACCAATACCTACATCACCCATGTGAAAAAGTAATTGCCCCCCCAAAACTTAATACTTGGCTGTTCCACCTTCAGCAGCAACAACTGCAATCAAAAGCTTCCTGTGGCTGGAGATCCGTGTCTGGTACGGCTGTGGAGACATTTGGGCCCGAAGTTTCCTCCAGAATTGTTTTAGCTCTGCCACATTGGAAGGTTTTCATCTATCAAGTTCTCACTTAAGTTCCCACCTCAACATCTCAATGGGGTTCAAGTCAGGACTTTGACTGGGCCTTTTCTAAAACTTCTTTTTGTTATTTTTCCGCCATTTAGAGGTGGACTTGCTTTTGGGTTTTTGTCCTGCTGGATAACTTGAGCTCCAGATCCTGGACTGATGGCCGGACGTTGGTCTTCAGTACTTTCTCAACTCTCACTTCCTTTAGTTGTGCAGGCCCTGAAGCAGCGCAGCGTCCCCATAACTTCACACTTCCACCATCTTGTTTGACTGCGGCCATGATGTTCTTATTGTGGAAGGCTGTGGTGGCTTTAACTGCAGATGTTAGCAGGACCCGTGTCTTCCAGAAAGTTCCAGTTTGGACACATCAGGCCACAAGAGGTTATCTCAGAGGTTATCTCAGAGGTTATGGGGGTAATCGAGGTGTTTTTGACTAAAGTTAGTCTCCCTCTCATTTAGCAGAGGTTTCCGCCTTGCAGCTCTCCAATTTTCACTCAGCGTCCGTCTAATGTTGGAATCGCGAACACCGACGTGAACTGAGCTGGAAGAGGCCTGCAGGTCCTTAGATGTTCATCAGGGTTCTTCTGTGACGTTGCGGATGAGTTTTCTGTGCGACCTTGGAGTCATCTTACTAGGGCACATTTTCCACCGATCCAAGTTTTCTCCATGTGGAGTTGGCGGCTCTCACGTCAGTTTGCTGGAGTTCCAGGGTTTTCAAGATTGCGTTGTAACCCTACATTTACGCTATGATACGTTTCAGTAACCTTCCTTCTCAAGTCTTCTGTCTTTTGATGGAGGCCCGGTCTGCTGCTGTTTCTTGAGATCTTTTAACCAGCTTCACGTTGTTGGAAAAGTTCAACTGAAATGATGTTCAGATTCAGCAAATCAAACTCGGGCGTGTCGAGTCGCTCTTGAGCTGTTGGCATTTCCATTTGGTTCACTAATTGACCGAGGGACTGAGGGGGCAGTTATTTTGTCACACAGGTGACATTGGAGTTGGTGAACCGTTTTCCTTCAAAAAATTCAAAGACGATCATCAACAAGGAGTCCATTGTGTTTACTCAGGGTGTCTTTTGTATTCTACACATCTCGACTCTCTCGTATCCTCAGATATGGAGATGGAAGTATGAGGAGTAAACCGCCAGACAAGGATTATATGTTTATATTACGTACATTAAAGAACCTTCAACTACAAATCAAATGAATAACATACTGAACAATTATTATGAAAATAAAGCTGAATAAGGGCGGCACGGTGGCGCAGTGGTAGCGCTGCTGCCTCGCAGTTAGGAGACCCGGGTTCGCTTCCCGGGTCCTCCCTGCGTGGAGTTTGCATGTTCTCCCCGTGTCTGCGTGGGTTTCCTCCGGGCGCTCCGGTTTCCTCCCACAGTCCAAAGACTTGCAGGTTAGGTGGATTGGCGATTCTAAATTGTCCCTAGTGTGTGCTTGGTGTGTGGGTGTGTTTGTGTGTGTCCTGCGGTGGGTTGGCACCCTGCCCAGGATTGGTTCCCGCCTTGTGCCCTGTGTTGGCTGGGATTGGCTCCAGCAGACCCCCGTGACCCTGTATTTGGATTCAGCGGGTTAGAAAATGGATGGATGGAAGCTGAATAAATTGGAATAAAAGGCAAAGCCCCACTTCCGGTTAACGGAAATAACTCAAAAGTTGATAGAAATCTACGCTTTGTGCCTCAAAAGATATGGAAGAAGATGATCTGCTATGGTGACCCCTAATGAGAGCAGCCGAAAGAAAAACAAGAATGCAAAATTTGGTTGACCGAAGTGAAAGCATCCTCAAGTTATCGTGTTTACACACAAACACTTCTTCTTCTTCCTCCTTCTCCTTCCATTAGGGTTGTCACAGCGGATCATCTTCTTCCATATCTGTCTGACCCGTCACCTGCACCCGTCTCTCACCACTCCATACACCTTTTCTTAGTCCTTCCTCTTTTCCTCTTCCCTGGCAGGTCTATCCTTAGCGCCCTTCTCCCAGTATACCCAGCAGCTCTCCAAACCAACACAATCTCGCCTCTCTGACTTTGTCTCCCACCCATCCAACTTAAGCTGACCCTCTAATGTCCTCATTTCTAATCCTGTCCATCCTCCTCACACCCAATGCCAATCTTAGCATCTTTAACTCTGCCACCTCCAGCTCTGTCTCCTGTGCCATCGTCTCCATCCCATATAAGACAGCTGGTCTCACTAGACACACACACACACACATAATTCCAAAAATGCTAAAAAGCTCAACATCGAATATTTGGATGATTACAACACCTTCCCTGTACTTTGTATACGAGAAAGTGAAAATCTAATACAATTACGAGTTATGAAGAAGCAAAAAACATCACGGAGGGGCAAATACTTTTTCACAGCACTGAGGGCCAGTTTGGTTTTATTAAAACTTGTGCTGGCAGCACCGTCTTTCTGTACGAGGTCCCTGTCCCTCCAGTCACCGCTGTGTTACGTGTCACTAGAATGATTTGTAGAAATCAAAAAAGGTTTGGGGCAGCCATCTGTATGTTATGCCATGGCTGCAAGCGGGTACAATTGGCTGTGATGTTCACAGGTCAGAGTCCAAAACAGAACTGATTTAGGTTTGTGAAAATGGAGGATTTAAAGGCCGAGACCAGAGGTGATGTCATCAGTACTGGCAGTGACATCATCAGGACCGGGAGTGACGTCATAGAGGGTGCTGGAAAAATGAAGTGACATCATCAGGGACTCTGGAAGCCGGAGGTGACGTCATAGAGGGCGCTGGAACTGGAAGTGATGTCATCGTGTGCGCCGGAGCCGGTTGAGATTTCCCGTGTGTGGTTTGCAGAGGATCGAGAGAAAAAGTCGGTGCACCTCGCCAGCCCAGGGGCCTCATGTATAACGGCGTGCGTAGAACTCGCACTATAACATGGCGTAAGCACAAAAGCCGAAATGTGCTTACGCACAGAAAAATCCAGATGCAGGAATCTGTGCGCACTCCAACTTCCACGTTCTTCCGCTACATAAATCCCGATCAGCGTGAAAACTAACGCTCGTGCACGTGCTTTATGTAACGCCCCAACTCCTCCCAGAATTATGCCTCTTTGAATATGCAAATCAATATAAATCGCCCTTAAGCTCAGCCTTCTGTGAAAAGACAATGGGAAAAGCACGGGGAAAATATAAGAATTTCAGCGAATACCAAGTGGAGGCAAAGGAAAAACATACAATTTGTTCAAATAAACTGTGGGATAATCAACAAAATGAAGTTGATCGAGTGACATAGCGTGTTGGAGAAACTTGAAAGCTCACATCCACAAAATCGCACAGTGCCGGAAATAAAAAAGAAGTCACATATCAAAGTCGCAGTGAAAAGCCGAGTTGTAGCCCACCGTCTGAGTGTCATATGAAAGATTATTAGGGTACAGAGAAAAAAGGCACACAGTGGGGAAAAAGCACGAAATGTCAACTTCAATCTCGACATTTCCACTTTAATCACGTAGTTTATTTTGTCATTAAAGTAGAACATCATAAACTTCATCTTAAAATCGTTTAATTAACCAGTTTCTCAAATCACATCGTAATTAAAGTAGCACGTTAAATGCTTTGTTTTGTATTTGATCTTCTATGTGCTCTATGTGTGTGAATCACTACTTGCTTCTTAAACCGGCTCTCTTCCTCCAACTGGTCACAGAGTCCATGACATTTGTGATATTACAGCTCTCTGAATAACTAAAATACTGAGATGTATACGTGAAGTCATTTTCATGATGATAGGAGTTAAAGCACGTTATTCAACATGAGTTTCACTTCGATGAAATAATTTATTGCAGCAGTAATCAGGGGCGGCTCTGGGCTTGTGGTGGCTCCTTCGCCTGCCCGTCAGTAAGGTAGCTTATGGACAGTGGATGGCTGCATAGCCGCCTCGTGCTCATGACACAAGCATTTAACTTTTGTCAAAATTTGTCGCTGCGTTTTTAGCTGTGTTGTTATTTTCTCTTTCTGTTTTATATTCAATATATGTTGGCGTAGCCGTCACTGCAGTCAGTGCTTTTCTTTCCCCAAGTAACCGATCGCCACACAATCAGCTCTGTAATAGAAGTTAAGCCATCTGTAAGCTTAGCGCCGATTCTTCAAAACGTTTAAAGAACATTGAAATATCTTTGTAGTACATGTTTAATTATTCTATCCTTAACGACACTCCCAGTGAAGAATATAGATTATTTAAATGAAGTTAAAGTTTTATGTGTATAATTTAACAAACATATTTTGCTGCATTTCACCTTAAAATGATCTCGTCATCATATGTAAATACGCGCTTTATAAAGTGGCTCAGGTTGTGAGATATTATAACTGTAGTGCAAGTTTACAGTCGGGTGATTGTACTTATAAGTCCTAACAGATCTACAAGGAGCACTGATTGAGTGCATTTAAAGTTCTTGGGATGAAACTGTTTGTGAACCGCGAGGTCCGTACAGGAAAGGCTTTGAAACGTTTTGCCGTGGCAGAGACAGCGTGTGCTTAATGCTGTATACCGATAATTCTCTTTCTGATCAGCTGCTGCTGTGATTCACACTCAGATACAGTGATATAAATACTCCGAGTGGTGCAGTGAGAGTAATATGGAAAAAGATGATCCGCTGTGGCAACTCCTAACGGGAGGAGCTGAAAGAAGAAGAAGAAGAAGGTGCAGTGAGAGTAACAACGCTAAAGCAGTTCTGGTATTTGGACTACTATGGCTGTTCCCTCTACCATTATATTGTTACGAGTTAATTACAATCAGATGCATTACACTAATAAACAATATGCGGTTAGTTTCTGTGTATTTATAAAGCCACGTCATGAAAATAATGAGTAACCACACAGGAACAGTAGCACTGCTTTGACGCTGGGTGCCGCCAGTTTGCAAAACCGAGCGGAGAACTTGCGTACGACAAGACATGAGGTACCGTGGAAAAGTGCGTGGCTTTACGCCAAGTGTAGGTTTTATACATCACGATTTGAACGTGGAAAAGTTCTTACGCAACATTTCTGTGCGTACGCACCGTTTATACATGAGGCCCCTGGTCTGGTGTGGGACGATCATCATTCAGGCCCCTTAGCTGCCCTACATGTGTGCGCGTGTGACACACGTCAGATTGTTTGTTCCTGCGGTGCGAGAAACAATGGCTGCCCCTCTTGTGATTTGCACAAACAAAGAGCAACGCGCAGTGATTTATGCCCCGATGGTGTGCCCGGTGTGGACATTTATCGAAGTAAGGAGAAAGTGTTATGTCACGAAGAAGTGTGCAAGAATGGATAGAGAAGTTAAAGGAAGGTCACATAAATGTCTGCCATGATGAAGGAGCCGGACGCCCGTCCATGACCGAGGAAACATTGAGCATAACCAGGAAATGATTCTCTGGAATAGGCGAGTGACAGTAGATGATGTGACAGACCATCTGCAAATCAGCCAGGGCTCTGCCTACGCAATAATCCATGAAAAACTTGGGTTTCGAAAGAAGCCTCACAAGGATGAAAAATCACATCTGATGAAGAGGAAGAGAGCGGTGCATTTGTGACTCACAGCTCAGCCCAAAACAGTTGTTAATGAAGGAATACGAAAGTTTGATGACGGATGGACAAACTCGTATCGAAGAGCAGGGAGATGATGTCGAAAAATTAGGGATTTGTCTTTTCTGAAAGTGGATTAAAATAATAAATTTACGACTCTCCCTCGTATATACTGGCATTGGGGAAAGGGGCTTCGTCATCGTGAATCTGCAAAGGAAAAAATAAAAAATAAAGGCTACCTCCACACTGGAAAGGAAAAGAAGGTTAAAGACCCAACAGTTCGGCTGTGAGGTCCTCATCAGGGGTCTCACTGAAAATTAAAGAGCAGGTCAAAGAAATAAAAGGGAAAAAAACAGGAGAGAAGGTGAGAACAAAAGAAGATGAAGGGGAGAAAAACGAGTTAGTCGCTCATTAGATAGAAAGATAGATAGATAAGTAAAAGGCGCTATATAATAGATAGATACTTTATAAATTTCCATAATCCAGCTGCAGCATACTGATAATAACAATATTAAATTAAAGAGTGAGAACAATGCTGGTATAACAGACAATAACTTTAATGTATAATATTAATGTTTACCCCCCGAGTCTCATAGTGTGGGGTCTCCTCAGTCTGTCAGTGGAGCAGGACGGTGACAGCAGTCTGTCTCTGAAGCTGCTCCTCTGTCTGGAGATGATCCTGTTCAGTGGATGCTGTTGATTCTCCATGATTGACAGGAGTCTGCTCAGCGCCCGTCACTCTGCCACGGATGTCAAACTGTCCAGCTTCATTCCTACAATAGAGCCTGCCTTCCTCACGAGTTTGTCCATGCGTGAGGCGTCCCTCTTCTTTATGCTGCCTCCCCAGCACACCACCGCGTAGAAGATGGCGCTCATCACAACCGTCTGATAGAACATCTGAAGCATCTTATTGCAGATGTTGAAGGACGCCAGCCTTCTAATGAAGTATAGTCGTCTCTGTCCTCTCTTACACAGATCATCAGTATTAGCAGTCCAGTCCAGTTTATCATCCAGCTGCACTCTCAGGTATTTATAGGTCTGTACCCTCTGCACAGTCACCTCTAATGATCACGGGGTCCATAAGGGGCCTGGGCCTCCTAAAATCCACCACCAGCTCCTTGGTTTTGCTGGTGTTTAGTTGTAAGTGGTTTGAGTCGCACCATTTAACAAAGTCCTTGATTAGGTTCCTATACTCCTCCTCCTGCCCAATCCTGATGCAGCCCACCATATCAGTGTCGTCAGTGAACTTTTGCACGTGGCAGGACTCTGAGTTGTATTGGAAGTCCGATGTATGTTGGCTGAACAGGACCGGAGTAAGTCCAGTCCCCTGCGGCGCTCCTGTGCTGCTGACCACAATGTCAGACCTGCAGTTCCCAAGACGCACATACTGAGGTCTGTCTGTAAGATAGTCCACGATCCACTGATGCCACCAGGTGTGAATCTACTGTCATCTCTGTCAGCTTGTCCCTAAGGAGCAGAGGTTGGATGGTGTTGAAGGCACTAGAGAAGTCCAGAAACATAATTCTTACAGCACCACTGCCTCTGTCCAAGTGGGAGAGGGATCGGTGTAGCATATAGATAGATGATGGCATCCTCCGCGCCCACCTTCTCCTGGTATGCAAACTGCAGAGGGTCAAGGGCGTGGCGGACCTGTGGCCTCAGGTGGTGAAGCAGCCGCCGCTCCATGGTCTTCATCACGTGTGACAACAGAGCGACAGGCCGGAAGTCATTAAGCTCACTAGGATGTGATACCTTTGAGACTGGGGTGATACAAGATGTTTTCCAAAGTGGGAGAGGGATCGGTGTAACATGTAGATGATGGCATCCTGCACTCCCACCAGAGTGAGCTTCATGCTTTCCTTGAAGTGTCTTTGATGTTCTGATGGAGAGGTCAGTGTGGTTCTGATCAGGAGATGGGAAGAGATCTACAGTGGGCTCTGTCAGGTCTTTCATCTTAACGGCTCCCTGAAATGTTCTACAATGCAGCTGTGGTGGACATGTTGACCACTAACCTGAGAGATGGCCGTAAACTGGTAAATTCATTAATGATCTACTATGGCTGGTGTCTGGAGCAAGTGGCATTGCCAACACAATCACCGACATGGTCCAGTACAAAGCCTTGGTAGGAAGAAGAGAAACGCTCCACCACCCGGGTGATGCTGGCTGGCACAGTTAAGCTCCATTCTGGTATTGAGAGGCTAAGAAGCCGTCTGATGAAGGCGCCATTAGGAGGGTCCTGGGCTGAATGTCTGATGAATGTCTGCCTGAGGGCAATGAGAGCTCCGTCATGAGGAATGACCGTACAGAGAGGTGACGTCCGTGGGAAAGAGAAAACAGTCAGGACCGTCAAACCTAAACATCAGGAGAGGGTGAGAAGGACCAGTCTGCAAAGGGGGAATTTTGGCCTTGACCTTGTCATTCAGAGGTTTACTTACCTCGGCGGTGACATTCATGTCTCTGGTGACTCTTCCTATGAAGTCAGTAGATGGGGGTCATGAGGTCGCTGGAAAGAGGTGTGTGGCGCTCCTGATATCTCAGCAAAAGGACGAAGGCCCAAGTCTTTAGAGTCCTGGTGCTTCCTGTCTTGCTATATGGTTGTGAGACATGGACGCTATCCAGTGACCGGAGACGAAGACTGGACTCCTTCATGTGTGTCACTTCAGAGAATCCTTGGGTACCGTTGGTTTGACTTTGTGTTGCTCATGGAGTCCAGAATGAGGCACATGACCTGCATTGTGAGGGAGCGTCAGTTACGGTGTGGTTACCCGAGGGTGATCCGGTTCGTAGGATTCTCATTGTTGAAGACCCAAGTGGCTGGAGCAGGTCAAAGGGACGCCCATGTAACACCTGACTGCGGCAGATAGAGAGTCATTTCTGGAGGGTGGCACTGGGCTGTGTGTCTGCCCTGGGCGTTTGCCAACCAGGATGCCGAGCTGTTTCATCGTGTGGTGGGTGCGGCAACATAATGTACCGGTGTGTGCTCCCCAACCTGACCTTGAGGAGAGACAGAGTGGGGAAGAAGGACCAAAGGGGTATGGAGAGTGGATGTTGAGGGTCCTGTCTACCATATAAGAAGGGTATCCTCGTATCGATGAACAAACTCCTCATCCTGAGTGCTTCTTTACAGAAGTCCAGCCCATCACTGCAGAGGTGGCCGAGTCTAAGGAATCGTGAAAGAGGTTTTAGTGTACCAAGGATGGAAGGGCCTGTAGAGAAGGAAACTTTGAGAGTTGGTGGGCTTGTGGTAGACTGAGGTGTGAAGTCCTGGAAAGCTGATCGAGAGTCTGGGATCTAAAAATGGTGGACTTGTGGTGGAAACGTCAACTGTAAACCTGAGAGACTGACTGGTGAAATCGCAAATGAATTCTGTCCCTGTTCTGGAGCAGGAGGCAGCACCTCGTTTTCTACACGTTTGATACAAAGCTTAGTTAGGAAGAAATGGAACAATCAGACACCCGGCCGACAAAGATGTTACAGCGAGGTCTCATTCTAGTGAAGCAGGTCATCAAACGAGAAGGCATTGTGGGTAAGAAGCTGTTCTTACAAAGAGTCGAGTTGACACGCATTATGCAGACGAGGACAAGAACACCGGGAAACACGGACATTTGCACGAGGCTTTAGGGAACACAATTCCCTGTTTTCTAACCAAAAGTAAACTCATTAAATTCTTTTAAGTGAATGTTGCGCATCGTAATTACTAAATAAACTTTAGAGCCAGCTGTCGCCAAACTGTAGGCCCAGCTGTGCCATCGCTGATTACTGTGTGGAGCTGAGCGCGTCTGCCATTGGGTCCACAGACATGCCCGCTGCACTATGGCACTATGCACATTTGGCTTTTTTTCCAGGATAAAATGAAATCTAAGAAATTTGTATGAAAAGAATTCTGTCTTCATTGTTGTTGTTTTACCAGGCTTTGTCTTCATCGGTCACAGTGGCCCGCCAACTGTGATGACAGTCCTGGTAGCATGTGTTGGGCACCGGGTGGCCCTTGACTGACAGTTTCTCTTTTTTTGTGATTTCCTTTCAGGTGAAGGAGGACTGGAAATACGTTGCCATGGTGATTGACCGGATATTCCTCTGGATGTTTGTCATCGTGTGCCTCTTGGGGACGATTGGCCTTTTTCTGCCCCCATGGCTAGCAGGCATGATCTAGTGGAGAAGTGGAAGGACCAGAATGTGAAACGCTGCCATCGATGCACAGGACACTTGGCCAGACTTTGCTCTTATTCCAGATCCAATGATAAAAACTACAATAAAAAAAAAACCCACGACAATCCACGGTCGTTCTCCCGTCAGGTGAAGTGTCATGGACGCCGGTCTAGGATGCTGCAGTCTACGAGTGGAATTTCAGTCCATCTGTCGGGACCTTCGAATGGCTTTGATTGTGACGTTTTCACTCTGCGTATGACCTAATCTGTCACGTCCACATTTGAATGCTAATGAAAGTTCAGTTTTAGAAGTTTACCGTTTGTATTTCTTTGATTTGAACCCGAGTCCTTCTTTAGCAGACCTTGTGTGTGTTTGTGTGTGTGTGGATCTCCACCAACACAAAGCGGTTGTTCAGCGCAGGCCAGGCGGTCAATCAAGACCCTGCACCTTCAGAGAGTCTTCAGACCCGACACTTTGCTCATTCCTTGTTACGTTGCGGCCTTCGTTTAAATTCCTTGTTTTTCCCCTCGTCAAACAAAACTCAATGCCAGAGAATGACAAAGCGAAAACGTGAAATTTGTAGACATTTTTGCTAAATTTATCGAAAAGACAAAAAGTGAAAAGTCTCCTTGACACAAGGGGTCACCCCCTTTGCTATGACACTTGGCTCAGGTTCATCCCGTTCTATTGATCATCGTTGAGATGTTTCTGCACGTTCTGTGGAGTCCACCTGTGGTCAGTTCAACTGACTGGACACGATCAGTAAAGACACGCGCCTGTCTGTAGGTCTCACGGCTGACAATGACCGAGCCACGACCACAGAAGAATTTCCTGCACAGCTTGGAGACGGGAGTGTGGGAAGGCTGTGGCATTGAAGGTCCCCAAGAGCACAGTGGCCTCCATAATTAGAACATTAGAGCACTCGAGACGAGAACAGGCCATTCAGCCCAACAAAGCTCGCCAGTCCACTCCACTTATGTCTTCTAAAATAACATCAAGTCGAGTTTTGAAAGTCCCTAACGTCTGACTGTCCACCACACTACTTGGTCGCTTATTCCAAGTGTCTGTGATTCTCTATGTAAAGATAAAATTTTTAATGTTTGTGTGAAATTTAACCTTCACAAGTTTCCAACTGTGTCCTCGTGATCTTGATGAACTCGTTTTAAAGTCACCGTCTCAATCCACTGGACTAATTCTCTTCATCATTTTAAACACTTCAGCCAGGTCTCCTCTTCATCTCCTAAAGGCTCAGCTCTTTTAATCTTCTCTCATAACTCATCCCCTGTAGCCCCCCATAATCAGCCTAGTCGCTCTTCTCTGGACCTTTTCTTGTACTGTTATGTCCTTTTTGTAGCCTGGAGACCCAAACACAGGACTCCAGATGAGGCCTCACCAGTGTGTTATAAAGCTTGAGCAGAACCTCCTGTGACTTGTACTCCACACATCAAGGCTCTATATAACCTGAATTTCTGTGAGCCTTCTTAATGGCTTCTGAACACCATCTGGAAGTCGACAGTTTAGAGACTACGACTCCTAAATCCTTCTCATAAGGTGGACTCTCGATTTTCAGACCCCCATTGTGTATTTAGACCTCACATTTTTACTTCCTATGTGTAATTCTTTACATTTACTGACATTAAATTTCATCGTCCACAAATCTGCCCAAGCCTGTCTGCTGTCCAAGTCCTTATGTGATGATATAACGGATTACAAATTATCTGCTAATCCACCTATCTTGGTATCTATCATCTGCAAACTAAATCAGTTTGTTCCTTATATTCCTATCTAAATCATTTACAGATATTAAAAATACCAGCGACCCCCACACTGCCCCCTGCTGGTCACCAATCTTAACAGCGGCCAGTTCTGATGAGGTTCCTCACACCATCACTCTCTGCTTCCTGTGTCCGAGACAATTCTGCACCCATCTACCTACCACACCCTGAACTCCCACTTCTTATAGTTTGATGCCCACCCTCTCATGTGGCACCTCATCAAATGCTTTCTGAAAGTCCACATCAATAATCTCATCTGCTCCACTCTGGTCGTCTCCTTTTGTTTCCTCCTCATAGAATTTCAGCAGGTTTGTAAAACACGACCTCCCTCTTCTGACCCCATGCTGACTGTCGTGTCCTTGTCATGTGTTGCTCAATCTTCTCCTTAATAATTCCTTCCATTAATTTTGCTGTGTGATGTTTCATGTTAAGCCTACTGGCCTCTAGTTGCTCTGATCTGCCCGCTCACCCTTTTTATATAATGGGATGATATTTGCCATTTTCCAGTCCTTCGGAATCTCTCCAGTGCGCAGTGACTTCCTATCAATATGTGTCAAGGGTTTATATCTGAACTCGCTAGCCTCCTTAAGAGCTTGAGGATAAATATTATCTGGTCCTGGTGATTTGTTTGATTTCATTTTATTTAATCTGACCAGCTCTTCTCTCTCTACAATTTCCAAATCCCTCAGCACCTCCTTAGTAGTCCCTGTTACTGCTCTGAGGTTATCAACTTCCTCACTTGTGAAGACCTCAGATAAATGTAAGTTTAGGGCATCTGCTATTTCATTGTCTGTATCTTTTAATTCCCTTTACTATTCCTGATGAACTTGACCTCCTCCTTAACTGTTCTTTTACTACTAAAATACTGAGAGAATCTCTTAGGGTCTTCTTTCGCCTTATCTGCTATATTCCTCTCCAACTGTCTTTTAGCCTCCCTGATATCCTTCTTAATGGTACTAAAACGTGCATAAAAATAACAAAAATAATAATCCAAAATGAATAGAAATCACAAAAGAACAAATTAAGAAATTCAAATTGGGGAAAAAAATCTACCAATGATATTTTGCACACCGGATTTAGCTGGGAATATTCGTACACAGTGGGCACAAATTATGAATGGCTGACAGAGAAATATGGTGCAATTGGCTCACGGATTAGCATGATGGCGGCCTGACTAAGGGGCTCCACAGAGGAAGTTCTCTGAACATGGAGTTTGAATTACTGTGCTGTGAAGTTCATATCAGGTGTGTCGAGAGGATCCAAATCCCTGTAACAATGCGGATTGTTCACTCTTGCTGAAGCACAGGGAGGGCTCCTCTTTCATCAGCCAGCCTCGGTATTATACCCCCATAACCATAACCCTGTAGTGGACTACAAAAATCAGCTAAGTTTCACACCGCCTTTGACGATGATTTCTTTATTTTTTCCCAGCCTTGGCCCGACTCACACACACTCCCTCACAGAGACAAAAGAGCAACTCATAATAAAACAGAAATCGAACAATGTATTAAACACTAATAAACAAAATATAACTACACAAACTGAACAATCCCACCCCAGTTCCCTTCCGGTGACATACAATAAACCCGAATTCAACAATAACAAACAACTAACAGAAACCACACAAGATGAACTCCATGAAAAACGATGGAGACGGACACTCCAGAGATCAGCACGCTGTATGTGAATGTAAAGGTCAGGCCTACCGGTATTAACTGATGAGATGATGACACGTGACGGGATCAGGAGCACTCCTTAATTCGCAGGTCAACAACAAATCCTCAGACAGTCCTCATGCAGCAGGAAGACACGCAACTGTCCAGACAGCGAACAGGAGACGATTCAGGACAAGACAAAAATCCACGAGTAGTAAAACAGGAAGGCAAACAGAGAGGTAACTTCAGACATGAAACAAGAAAAAACTCCCTTTCTCTGTAGAAGTGGCCTCCTTTTAAACCTCATCCCCAGCAACCCCTGCACCCTCAGAAGATGACCAATCAGAGCCACTGCAGGGAATGCTGGGAGTTGAAGTTTCATTCCCCGGTAGCGCCGCTACAACCTGGTGGAAGAAAGAAGAAAACGGCACAAAAGGCAAAGCATGACACATAATTTCGATCTCCGTTCTCAGACTCGGGCCGCTGTGTGCGCAGAACACGTTGCTACTTTGCTTTACTTTACACCAACAGTGTAGTCTAAAAAACAGGGAAGACAAATCGATAAGTTGCTGAGATACTCAAAGGGTTTATTCAAACAAGAATGACTTTGAAAACACATTATATCACATATATTTTTAAATACAAAATTCAAAAGCTAATTAAATACAGTTTCTTTCAGAAAACAAAAACCAAAAAAAAAAAAAAAAACCCATAAAACAACGAGCTGATGTAGTCGGGCAGCTCCAGGGTGACAAGAGAGTCGAGCAATCAGGGGAAGGAGGTTCTGAAGGTCACCTAATCTATATCTAAAAGAGTTCCACACAACTACCAGACACTTTTATAGAGATGAGCATCTCTTACTATTAACATTAGATGGCCACAGGAGGCCCTTAAGGTCGCTGGAGCGTCAGGTCACCGAGTCAGATGAGAGCGCATCCTGCTGGATACGAGTGCGCACTGCCGTCACATCCTTAAACTGCAACTAACGCGCAACGCCTCTGTAGCTCCGGCTCATTGCAGTTGCATTCACTATGGAAACTTCACACGTCATGTCGTTCACTTTAACTTACGCTTCTTGCACGGTTTAATTGAAGTTGCTCGATTTGATTGGCCAAAAACAATCTGCATTTTATTTTAGCAGGTTCTTGTTAAATTGTGTGGGACTTCTTAGGCAAGTGGCCATCCTGAGAGGCCAGAGAAGACCCTGTATCTCTCTCTGTTGGGCTTTACAATAAACACTTCCTTCAGGAAATGTCATTTTGCAAATGTCACATTGGAGGAAAGCTGGGAAAACTGATTTGTGCCTGAAAAGAAAGACCATCAATTAAAGAAAATTGAAAAGATATTTATGGTGGTCTAAAGTATACCTGGCAACACAGCACCAGTCCGCTTGAGTCCAAGGGCAAATGATAGTGTGGATAATCAATAGAAGGGTGCATGTCAGTTATTTGTCGTTTTTCCCTGGATGCTGTGAATCCAAGCGCATTGCTCTACAAGGTTTATCTAAATGGAAAGAAATCCCTGGTGCCGCTACCACTGGCTTACCTCAGCACCCACTGCAGCCTGTTTGAAGTAAGACGCCTTCCGTCAGCCCTGCTTGAGACTGCGTTACAACAGACTGCAATGGGAACCTCAGAGATTTTGAAGATGAAATCTGTTGCTCTATAAAATTTCTGACTCAACATTGTCCACGAATCCCGCTTATTATGGCTAAGAGACTGGTTTGGCTAGGTTGGCTCGAACCCGTGACTGGTCTACCGCATCAAGCAGATTCTTGGAGTCCATCGCCAGAGTGTGAGCAGCGGCCAACATCTGCTTCTTGCATTCTTCTTTTAGTGAAGTGACTTGGTTTTGCTGGGCCATTTTCATTTTGTTGATGAGTTCGGCCATGTCCTTATTCAGCAATTTCTGTGTGCCTTCAATCTGTAAAAAAAAAAAGGACAACAAGGTGGTCAGTGGGAAACTCTTAGACAAGCGCCCAGTCTCAATGGCAAACAAGCCTGAAACGCTCCTGTGTCTTAATGAAAAGATTCCAACAGCTGTCAGGTGTGGTCACATATAATGCACAAAGCACCTACTGAGAAAGCCCACCTCTGTCTGTCTGTCGACCCCCGAGAACCAACTGTGTTGAGACGTGGCACACTTATTCTTCAAAAAAAACTGTAACAGTTTAATTTTCAATTGGAAATCTTGAACAGATTGCACTGCGCAAAGGTTTAAAATTTTTAAATCTCTCGGTGCTGGGCAAGGTCCTTGCTAGGGTCGTCCTCAATAGGATCCGTGATCACTTGCTCAACTACCAGTGACCAGAACAGTCTGGTTTTACGCCTAAGAAGCCTACCATCAACCCCATCCTGGCACTGAGGGTACTCATGGAGCGCAAACACGAATATCGGCAGAGTTTCTTCCCAGCCTTTGTCGATTTTCGTAAGGCGTTCAACTCAGTTGATCGAGCTGCTCTGTGGAACATCCTGAGGGTTTGCGGGATCCCCACGAGGTTGCTGGATATCATGGCCGGCCAGTCCACTAGTACTGTGAGCGCTGTGCAGAGTGGAGGCAGACCCTCTGTGTTTTTCCCAGTTGATTCTGGTGTTTGTCAGCGGTGTGTTCTGCTCCTACTGTGTTCAATGCTTGTATGGACTGGGTGTTGGGCAGAGTTGTGGGGTCCAGCGGCTGGGGGGCATCTGTTGGTGAAGGGAGATTCACGGATCTTGACTTTGCTGACGATGCTGTGATCTTCGCGGAGTCAATGGAGGCTCTGATCGGGGAGCTCGAGAGACTGAGTTAGGAGTCTGAGTGCCTGGGCTGGCGAGAGTCCTGATAAAAACCAAAGAGCCAGGCCTTTAATGACCTCTTGGGCACGGCCATCTGCAGTGTGTCTGTCTGAAGAGAGAGTGTTCACCTTGTTGAGAGGTTTACTTACCTGGTGACTCCTCCTATGAAGTCAGTAGATGGATTGGGAGAGCATAGGGGGGGTCATGGAAAGGGGTGTGTGGTGTTCCTGATATCTATGCAAAAGGACGAAGGTCCAAGTCTTTAGAGTCCTGGTGCCTCCTGTCTTGCTAGATGTTTGCCAGACATGGATGCTATCCAGTGACCTGAGACGAAGACTGGACTCCTTCGTGTGTGTCCCTCTGGAATATCCTTGGGTCCCGTTGGTTTGACTTTGTGTTGCTCATGGAGTCCCGACTGAGGCACATGACCTGCATTGTGAGGGAGTGTCAGTTATGGCACTATGGCCATGTGGCGCGTTTCCCCGAGGCTCGTAAGATTCTCATTGTTGGGGACCCGAGTGGCTGGACCAGGCCAAGGGGTCGCCCACATAACACCTGGCTGCAGCAGATAGAGTGTCATTTCTGGAGGGTGGGACTGGACCGCGTGTCTGTCTGGGGGGTTGCAAACCAGGATCCCGAGTTGTTTCGTCATGTAGTGGATGCGGCAACTCAATGTACCAGTGAATGCTCCCCAACTTGACTTGACCATTGAAAAGCAGTGTCGAATTTGAAAACTTGTTCATCTTAAAAACAGAGAAACATTCTGTGTGACTTCAACGAGTTTACTGTTTCTGTTTTTCCTTAACAGATGTTGCTTGAACAGATATATTTTTTAAATATGTTTTTTTTTTACTCGCCTTCCCACCACTCAGATGGCCATTGCAAGCGAGATGAGTGCCAGGCAGAGCGCCGACGCAAAAAGAGCTCACACAGCAGCGCCCTCTCCTGGTGCTTTAAATAACTCAAATACTACAGTAGAGAACAAATGGTAAATGGTAAATGGCCTGTATTTGATATAGCGCCTACTAGAGTTCAAGAACCCCCCTAGGCGCTTCACAACACAACAGTCATTCACCCATTCACACACACATTCACACGCTGGTGATGATAAGCTACTTTGTAGCCACAGCTGCCCTGGGGCGCACTGACAAAAACAAAGTAACGTCTTTGGAAATAAATGGAAGGGGAAAGCAATGATGTAAGCATACATAAGACTGCACTGATTGAGCTAATATTACCTGCAGATTTTTATTTTAAAGAACAAAGGTTATGAACCTCCCGCTAAATGGCAGCACTGCCACATAATGTATTTTTTGGTTTGTCTTTTGTCTCTCTGTGTCGGCTTCAATGTCAAACCCGTCACCACCCAAGCACCTACAGCATTGTAAAGTGGAGGGAAAAAACCGGCACACTGGGCAGATGGGCATATGGAGGAACACTGTAGGATACGGTCTGCTGCAGTAATTTCCGGGAGTTTGCCATGGTAAGTGAATGCTAATCTACAGTTGAAAATGAGTGCGAAAAGGCAGGAGGAGGAGGATGAACGACACTGAGCGCAGTCTACAAACGTAGCCTAACCATGGCCAGACAGGAGACTGCCTCACTGAAAGATGGAAGCCCTTTCCAAATATGGAGGTGGCCAACATGAAGACTTCATCGGCCGACGTGCTCTGTGATGGTCAATGATTTGTAGATTAGGGGAGCGGAAAGCAATCTTTATTTTTTTGGCGGAGTGCATTTTGGAGACTCTGGAAAAAGAGAAAAAGGACTACAATTTTATTTAAGAAGTGACAGGACTGCATGGACATTGTGGGTTATCTGTGCTTGAATGTTTTTCCTGTTTCTTGTTATTTGTGAATGAGTGTGTTCGTCTAGTGTTTACACATTCGACTGGTGCCATTTATATTTGTGTTTTTATATAATTGACTTAATACATTGTCTCACACGTGCGCATGGGAGGCAGCCAAAGGGCATGAGTGTGGGCAATTGCCGAATCAGACCAAGATGTGGCAGAGTGCACCGATTCTTTATCTCACTTTCCTGCAGACCATTCATGGGAGATTCCACCTGGCCCTGTTGACATCACTTCCGGGACCGAGCCTATGAAGGAAGACCTTGTTGGCTCCAGCCCCTTTGATGTCACGTCCGGACTCGAGCCTATGGCTGATGACCCTTACGGTCCCGACCCCTTTGACGTCACTTCCTGTCTTCCCCTTTAAAAGCCTCCACCTTTCTCCGATTCCCTCAGTTCTGTTTTGGACTCCTGTTTGCGCACATCAGTGCTATCATTCATTTGCGATTTGCAGCCAGGAAACCAATTATATGGGCGTTATGGCTCTGTGTGGAGTTTGTGACAACATTTGATCCCCACTTTGTCTGTTGCTCTTTGTCGTTTTTTTGACATTATTTTAACTATATTATTTAATCTGCTAATATCGCAGGAGGGGGTCCGAAGGCAGTTTAGAGTTGACCTGTAATATGGATCAAATACATCACCAGCGGCATCGTCTGGACAAGGGGAAGAGTAATAAAATGCTGTTTGAACTAATTAATAAATCGATAATTTGTTTATGCTCCTTGTGACATAAAGAAATACTCTATTCAAAAATTCTATTTTTAATAAGTTACTTACCCCTATGCATTATCCAACCCGCTATATCCTAACTACAGGGTCACGGGGGTCTGCTGGAGCCAATCCCAGACAACACAGGGCGTAAGGCAGGAAACAAACCCCAGGCAGGGTGCCAGCCCACCACAGGGCACACACACACACACGGGACAATTTAGGATGGCCAATGCACCTAATCCACGCAGAGAACATGCAAACTCCACACAGGCAGGGAGGACCCGGGAAGTGAACCCTGATCCCCTAACTACGAGGCAGCAGCACAACCCACTGCGCCACCGTGCCACCCGTAGTGATAGATGCATTTCAGAAATCTTGATATTTTAAAAATGTTCAGTTAATAAAATGATAAAATAGGTTGCACTGCAGCTTTAAAGGAATAGTGCACCCAAAAATGACATTTTTTTAATATGTTACTTGTCCTACGTACTTAGAAGTATTGGCCGAGAAAAAATGTAATCTCTTGTTTTATTAGTAATTTTCTCAAACTAAATAAGGAGAAATCGGAAATCTTAGTGATTGGCAAAAATGGATATAATGAGGGTATTAGAAATAAACTTGATGCATTAGGATTAAAAGTCAAGATGGGAGGTAAAAAATTTAGGGGTAATTATTGACTGTGACCGGAATTTTAAATCACATATTAATCAGATTACCAGGGCAGCATTTTTTCACTTAAGGAATATAACAAAAGTTAGACCTCTTATAACTTTGTACGATGTTGAAAAATTAGTTTACGCTTTTGTTTTCACTCAACTAGATTACAGTAACGCACTCCTCTCAGGACCACCCAAAAATGACATCAATCGATTGCATCGAGTGCTGAATGCAGCGGGCAGAATCTTAACTCGGAAAAGAAAATCTGAGCACATCACTCCAGTCTGAGCGTCACTACACTGGTTACCCGTGTCATTTAGAATTGACTTTAAAATACTGCTAATGGTTTACAAAGCCTTCAATAATCTCACTCTGGAACGCCCCTCACCTCACACTCCAAACTGTAAACCTTAGATCTTCAAATGAGGGTCTGCTTAGAATTCCAAGAGTTAAACCTTAAAAGAAGTGGTGAGGTGGCCTTTTGCTGTTAGGCACCTCAAATCTGGAATACGAGTTTACTGATAGAAATTTGCCAGGCTAATATGGTGGAGCACTTTAACAAACCCATTACCAGAAACCCATTACTTTAACTTGGCTTTTTCTAGCTTCATTTTAGTGTAACACTGATATTCTGTAAATGCATTTAGTTATCACTTTTTTTGTTTTTTCTGTCCTCCCTGACCACCAGACCTCACTTTATTCTGTGTCAATTATTATTGCCCCAGTTTTACTTTTATATTTTTTCTTTCTTCATCTTGTAAGGCACTTTGAGCTCCATCATTTGTATGAAAATGTTTTAGAAATAAATGTTGTTGCTGTTTTCGTGCAGAATGGAGATAATAAAACTTCTGATATAATAGCCGTCTATGGAGAGCAATACTGGATAACAGCAAACAATATTAAAAAGTCCTTGAAAAATCACGTTACTCATGCCACTTAATTCACAGGTCAAGTCTTGCAGTCATATGCTCACAACGTCCCAAACGTAAGCATTTTTACTGAAAAATTGTTAAATAGACCACCTCTAGAAAATGTTCTTATGAATGAAACTAACACCCTCAGACATGAACAAGCACTTGAATTGCAGGCCCACCTCCTGTTGTTCCATTTATATTCATAGCGGTGAGTCACAACCTGGAGTGGCTCGAGATTATTTAGCACGAGCCAACTGACCTTCTGCTTGTTGAGGCATCTCGGATGTGCTCAAGTACACAGCCTGCTTTCTTCTCGAGAATGCCTTCACTCGCTTTTCTTTCCCTTTAATTCTTTAGTTTTGCTCGTCTCTCAGGGTTCGCTTTTGGTTAATTTCACATATCAAGTGCATTGTTAGCCAATGAAAAGGCTGCTGCTCAGTTGGACTCCTGACCAATGAATGAGATGGGGAGGCGTGTCTGCAATTCATGAGCTCGGGTGTGTGGCCCATTGTCATTCTCAAGAACGTTTACTGGAAACGGTTTATATAACAATATTTTAGTATAAATACATACGCATGTTTGGGACGTTGTGTGCATACGGCTGGATGACCTTTGAAATGGATTATGTGACGTGGACTTTGTGATATCAATTGCTAGTGTCCATCATTGGACACCACAGACTCCTATTATATCAGAAACTTTGTTTCAACATAAAAACATCAGATTAAAACACTTTCCTGACTATCACTACAAACTACACGGGGCAAGACACATGTTAAAAAATCTAATTTTTCAGCAGTATATAATTTTAAAGCTACGGTGCAGCCCATTTGCAAATTTCATTAAACTCAATAATTTTAAGACCTTGAGATTACTGAAATGCATTGATGAGTCCAAAAACAAGACAGTTTTGCTTCTAACTAAAGCTGATAATTGAAAATAAAGTGACCAAGGGCCAACAAGATCATGGCAGCTCATGAACGTGATAATCTCCAGGGTCTCGAAGACACAGGAGGCTCAATAGAAGGGGACGTTTAGGACATGCAGAAATCAGTTATGATTGGTCAAAAAATACAAAGGCAAAGAAAACGGAGAGTTTCAACCCCAGAGGCAATGAAAGCAACCAAGGACCGCTCTAATGTACGTGAATCTTCTGCTTTGCATCTGCAGTGAGAATCCTGCAGTAGCAGCACTCTGTCCAATAAACAGCAGTAAGGGTCCTTAAGACGAGGCTGGACGTGGAAGGAGACCATGTCTAATGTGGTCTTGGAAAAACTCCGTCAGCTGGTTCCTACCTCAAATTACATAAGGAAGGTAAGCTTATATTTCTGTAATGTTTCCTTATTCTGACGTGCAGTAAATAATGTTGAACGTAAATAAACTTTAAATTGTGTGTAGAATGTAGAAATAAACAAAAAATGCTAGCCAAAAACAGTAACTTGTGGATGAAATGGAGGGCCTTAATGAGAAAATGGATCTGGTGTACTGAGTTAAATGTGTTCAATTTCACTGAACAATTATTCTGACAACATAATATAAAACTTTCACCCTGGTCTGAAATTAAATCGTCTGCTTACAGACCTTAAAATAATAGATTTGCAAATGAATTGGAAATGTAGAATGCCAGACCTTGAAGGGGTCAATGTAGGGTCTGCTGCTCTGTTTACAGACGTGGGCAAATGTGTTGATACCCCTCTATGAAAGATGAAGAACCCACAATTGTCTCTGAAATAACTTGAAAAAAACAAAAGTCATCTGCACCCATCATGGTATACTGGTAAAAATCAGGCTTTGCTTTAGAGTTTGGATTCAACAGAATATTTCAAGCAATAACCCAAATGAAAATGGCGTGGACACAAATGATGGGACCCTTAAACTAATATTTGGTTGCGCAACCTTTATAGTTTGCAATCCCTGCACACAAGTGATTCCTGGAGCACTCCCTCAGACTTCTGCTCCTGTCCAAGGGTCATTTGGGTCACTCATCCTGAGCAAACTGCTCCAGCAGTGTCAGGTCTGAAGGGGGTCTTTCTCCAGATTACATTTCTTTCCATAGATGTTCACTGGGATTCAAATCAGGGCTCAGAGAAGGTCACTTCAGAATAGTCCAATGATTTGTTCTTCTCCAGTCTTGGGTGCTTTTCGCTGTGTGTTTTGTCTCCTTATCCTGTTGGAGGACTCCTGATCTGAGACTGAGGCAGAGTTTTCTGACACTGGACAGGACATTTCGCTTCAGAATGTCTCGATGGTCTTGAGATTTCATTGTTCCCTGCACATATTCAAGGCACCCCTAGCCAGATGCAGCAAAGCAGCCCCCTAAGCATAAGAAAACCTTCTCCATGTTTCACAGTAGGTCTGCTGTTCGTTTCTGTGAAAGCTTCAATTCTTCATCTGTGGACACAAAGCTAAAAGGCTCCAGTTTAGCCTCATCTGTCCTAAGTACATTCACCCCAAAGCCGTGTGGCTTCTTCAGCAAATTCCAATCTGGCTTTTTTATGTTTTTGTTTCGACAGCAGAGTCCTGCCAGGTCTTCTTCCATTGAGCCCAATGTCGCTCAAAAGGTGACAGATGGTGTGATCAGACAATGATGGACGTTGATCTTAGAGTTCAGCGTATATCTCTTTGAGAGTTGTCCTTGGCTTTTTGTCTGCCATTCTCACTATCCTTCTGCCCATTCTGGGGTGGCATCCAGAGAGGTTGTCTTCAGTCCCATGGAGTTTCTTTATAATATTTGTAACTGTTGTCACAGGAACATCAAGCTGTCTGGAGATGATGCTCTTCTAGCCTTTGCCTTTGATATGTTTGTCTATCATTTTCTTTTTGATCTCCACAGACAACTTTTTCCTTTGCTTTCTGTGGTCCAGTGGTTCAGTGGGAGAAACATGATGACACTAAACAGCTGAGGTGAATGGAGGGTTTTGGGGTGCGACACTCACTGTAGCAGCGCCCGGAGAGATTGAGGAGTGTTGTCCTTGTATGTTGCACCAATTCTATCAAGACAAGTTCCTAGAACACATTATTGTACCTGGCCAATAAAGTGAATTCTGATTCTGATGTGTTTAAGATGGACGTGTGAGATGTGTCAGTGGAAAAAAGAATGTACGTCCACAAAGCAGAGTGAACACTGGCTAATGTTTTGCAGAGGTGGAACCTGCATGGGCATGTGATGAAAAAGTATAATTACAAGCCGGTGAAGTTGTGATGCACCAGTAGATGTGTGGATGTAGCACGTTCCTCCAAACGTAAGATAAGGAGCCCGACACACACGAGAACCTCCTACTCTTAGTAAGAGACTAATTATATCAGGTACAGAAATAGACAGGACATTAGCCATAATTTGACTGCGTGTCCTTTATCAACTGCAAAAAAATAACCACCAGAACAAGTAAGTAGATTAAACAAACAGAGTATATATCATGAAAACCCAAACAGAACTATAAACATATTCCCCTTTAGAAAATCCTACACAAAAAACTGAACAACTAAACAGATATTAATTAATATGACCATACACCTGAACCTCCCCTTTATAATGAACTACACAGACAAACGTCAAAACAGAAAAGGAAATGAGACAAACAAAAAAAGAAATATGACTACTTACAGACAGCACATACATACAGTGCATCCGGAAAGTATTCACAGCGCTTCATCACTTTTTCCACATTTTGTTATGTTACAGCCTTATTACAAAATGGATTCATTTTTTTCCTCAGAATTCTACACACAACACCCCATAATGACAACGTGAAAAAAGTTTACTTGAGGTTTTTGCAAATTTATTAAAAATAAAAAAACTGAGAAAGCACATGTCCATAAGTATTCCCAGCCTTTGCTCAATACTTTGTTGATGCCCCTTTGGCAGCAATTCCACCCTCGTCTTTTTGAATATGATGCCACAAGCTTGGCACACCTATCCTTGGCCAGTTCCGCCCATTCCTCTTGGCAGCACCTCTCAAGCTCCATCAGGTTGGATGGGAAGCGTCGGTGCACAGCCATTTTAAGATCTCTCCAGAGAAGTTCAATCGGATTCAAGTCTGGCTCTGCTCTGGCTGGGCCACTCAAGGACATTCACAGAGTTGTCCTGAAGCCACTCCTTTGATATCTTGGCTGTGTGCTGAGGGTCGTTGTCCTGCTGAAAGATGAACCGTCGCCCCAGTCTGAGGTCAAGAGCGCTCTGGAGCAGGTTTTCATCCAGGATGTCTCTGTACATTGCTGCAGTCATCTTTCCCTTTATCCTGACTAGTCTCCCAGTTCCTGATGCTGCCACCACCATGCTTCACTGTAGGGATGGTATTGGCCTGGTGATGAGCGGTGCCTGGTTTCCTCCAAACGTGACACCTGGCATTCACACCAAAGAGTTCAATCTTTGTCTCATCAGAGCAGAGAATTTTGTTTCTCATGGTCTGAGAGTCCTTCAGGTGCTTTTTGGCAAACTCCAGGTGGGCTGCCGTGTGCCTTTTACTAAGAAGTGGCTTCCGTCTGGCCACTCTACCATACAGGCCTGATTGGTGGATTGCTGCAGAGATGGTTGTCCTTCTGGAAGGTTCTCCTCTCTCCACAGAGGACCTCTGGAGCTCTGACAGAGTGACCATCGGGTTCTTGGTCACCTTCCTGACTAAGGCCCTTCTCCCCTGATCGCTCAGTTTAGATGGCCAGCCAGCTCTAGGAAGAGTCCTGGTGGTTTTGAACTTCTTCCACTTACGGATGATGGAGGCCACTGTGCTCATTGGGACCTTCAAAGCAGCAGACATTTTTCTGTAACCTTCCCCAGATTTGTGCCTCGAGACAATCCTGTCACGGAGGTCTACAGACAATTCCTTTGACTTCATGCTTGGTTTGTGCTCTGACATGAACTGTCAACTGTGGAACGTTATATAGACAGGTGTGTGCCTTTCTAAATCAGGTCCAGTCAACTGAATTGACCACAGGTGGACTCCAATAAAACATCTCAAGGATGATCAGGGGAAACAGGATGGACCGGAGCTCAATTTGGAGCTTCATGGCAAAGGCTGTCAATACATGTACATGTGCTTTTTGAGTTTTTATATTTTTAATAAATTTGCAAAAATCTCAAGCAAACTTTTTTCACGTTGTCATTATGGGGTGTTGTGTGTAGAATTCTGAGGAAAAAAATGAATTTAATCCATTTTGGAATAAGGCTGTGACATAACAAAATGTGCAAAAAGTGATGAAGCGCTGTGAATACTTTCCGGATGCACTGTATGTATATATATATATATATATATATATATATATATATATATATATATATATATATATAAATTAACAACAGATGCACTAGATGGTCAGCAATGAGATGACCCCCAAAACAGGAATAGTTTAACAGGTGGAGGCCACTGACATTTTTCCCTCCTCATCTTTTCTGACTGTTTCTTCACTAGTTTTGCATTTGGCTACAGTCAGTGTCACTACTGGTAGCATGAGGCGATACCTGGACCCTACAGAGGTTGCACAGGTAGTCCAACTTCTCCAGGATGGCACATCAATACGTGTCATTGCCAGAAGGTTTGCTGTGTCTTCTACGACAGTCTCAAAGACATGGAGGAGATTCTAGGAGACAAGCAGTTACTCTAGGAGAGCTGGAGAGGGCCATATAAGGTCCATAACCCATCAGCAGGACCAGTATCTGCTCCTTTGGGCAAGGAGGAACAGGATGAGCACTGCCAGAGCCCTACAAAATGACCTCCAGCAGGCCACTGGTGTGAATGTCTCTGACCAAACAACCAGAAAGACTTCATGAGGGTGACCCAAGGGCCCCATGTCCTCTAATGGGCCCTGAGCTCACTGCCCAGCAGCATGCAGCTCGATTGGCATTCGCCATAGAATACCAGAATTGGCAGAACGGGCAGATGTTATGGGGCCCGTTTGGGAGAAGCAGGGGAGCCACCAGTAGTAGAAGAAGGATGCACCAGATTTTTAAAAGGACAGCTTACAGCCGTTATTTTAACCTCGTTGTTTTAAAGATTTTTTCTAATGGATTTTAACCTCCACTTTTCACCTCTGTTTTTAATGGATTATTTATTTACTGAAGATTTGAAACACTACACTATTAATTTGGACACTTTGTTTTTGACCGTTTTGTTGATTTTAATAAAAGCACTTTGCACTATTACAACTTCCCCTTGCTCCATTGTTATGCCTCACTGCCAAGCTTATCGGTGACATTACCGACGATGAAGGGTTCAAGGGCTCCCAGAAGATGAAAGGGAGCGTGGAGTGAACACACATTGTCACAGTGTCACAAATAAAAAGCAGCACCGTGCACATCAATGTCCTTCCCTGGTCAGCCAGCACTCGTTTTTTGCGTGCGCCTAAACCAATCTGGACACGGAGTATGTTGTGCGTTTCGGATCGCTCCCTTTCTAATCCTCTTGCCCAGCTCCTTCTTCTCTCCTTTTTTAAAATGTCCCTTTGAAGTCAGTCCCTCCTCTTACGACACACCACTGCATTTATGTAAGGACCCACAGGCATGGTTTGGTTAAAAGAGATATCCTTAAAACACTCAATCCCTAGGAAGTATATTCTAAAGGGAACAAGGGGCAGAAACAGACAAAGCAAATAAAATATGTAGCAACCGTTACAAGGAGAACTAAGAAATGGACCTATGAGGTGAAAAGAGAGATGAAGAAAATGCCACATGTAGGCTCTGACACACGGGATAGAAGTCCATGAAGAGGAATTTGGGGTAAAATGTGAAACTCAAAAAACCTCAACTGTAAAGTGACATTGTTAGCTTTAAATATTCTGTCATCTCGATTCAAAGGGTTAATGAGTTAAGAATAAAACATCCAAGACCCTTAAAAAAATAAATAAATCAGCTGAATGACTGGTTGTCTGATTGGAGACACGTCTGTGATACAAATTCGTGACAACAGCGAGTCTGAAAAATCACTCAAATCCAGGTATTCAGGATCTTCTCAAGGGTCCCAGCAAATGTGCCCAGGACATCGCAGAAGATCTTTGTAGAATAAGCAGCACTTGAGTTCCTGTCACCCTTGCTTTGCTTTACTCGCTGACATGTCAAGAGCATGGAGGTGCACAGGCGACAACTGCTTTTAATTTCATCACTTTGCAGGAGGCATACCGCACTTTTTCAATGAGATGTAAGGGGGTTGACAAATTTATCCACACTTGTAATTTACAGAAATAATTAATATTGACATAGAAATGAATTACATTTATAGAAGGCACTAAATGAAGGGGGGATCAGCAGCAACTAAATTTCTTTGACAGGATTCATAACAGACCAGACGTGTAGTAAATAACGTTGAACGTTAAATAAACGTCACATATTTATATGTAGCAATAAAGAAAAAAAAACTAGCTAAAAACAGTAAGTTGTGGAAGAAACGGAGGACCTTAATGAGAAAGCAGATCTGGTGTACAGAGCAGAAACACTGATTGAGAAGGCCTGAATTACCTCTGTGCGCACTGATGAATGGAGCGTAGGCAACACGTCATCGACGCTGTTAATCAAGTTCCTGAGGGTCTGTCCCACATTCTAGAGAGAAGAACAGTGAAACAGAATGAGTATTACATTCAGACAAATCAAACAAAGATGGCTGGAAAGACAAAATCACTTTAATTAAGTTCAACTTATTCTTATTAAGCATATGTCCACTTTCATCCCAGTATACTATACAGTTATTACAAATAGAGAATAAAAAGGAGAAGCAGCATAAACACAAAGAAAGAAATGTTGAAAAAGCATAAAAACAGACATAACATTCATTACATATAAAAGAATAATTGTGTATATATTGTACAGCATAGCTAAATTACATGCATCTTGGGCTGAGCTGAAATAACCCACTGCAAAAAAAGAAAGCTGAGGTTCTTACATCAACAAAAGGGGAAAGGTGAAGAACGCAGGATGTTTATGACTGAGAGTATTGAATAGAGCTGAACGTGTATTACTGGTGTATAAAAATATAATCACATTAACGGTCTTAGTGAGATGTATAGGGTGGTCCAAATCTAATTATGCAATTTTCATTACACTATAACTTATTAAGTTTATTACATAGAAAATCACCCGAAAAATCCCAGACCATCGAGAAGTGTGCGGACTGACGACATGAAGAAACGTCTTCGTGCCGAACTGGAATTGTCCCCGCCCAGACGATCTGGATCTGCAGAATTAGATCTGGACCACCCTGTACTTAATATGCCAATCTATGCATTTGGAATTTTAAACCAAAATATTACAGTTGTTCTCAATTGCTTTGTACCCGTTCTCTAATGACACTTCAAGTGGTCAAAACAACACGTGAATTTCTCCACAACATGCAGTTCCTTGTGCACAACTGAATCAAATTTCCCATTCTCTTTATGATAATTTGCAAATGCTTTAGCACACGTGAATAAATGACAAGCACAGGGAGATTCGCTGGAAAGAGGCCCCGAAAATTCTGTAATAACTCTCGCTAGGATGAAGCAATCTGAACTAAACAACGTGCAGTATGCTCCTCGGTATATGGATCTTCGAACAAGCTGGGATGCCTCTGCGCCAAGTGACGAGGTAGGCACTGGACAGCCATTGCAACGTTTAACCTCCATTTGCAACTTCTGGGTGCATCCCACCCGTACCCCTTCACTCCGTCACTCGACTTCTCTTCAGGATGGTGGTGTACAGTATTGAGCAGCGCGTCTTCGTGGTGCGAACCTATTGGGTCACCAATTCATTTAAGTGATGTCAGAATCAACTGGATGATCGTGAGTTTACGGAAGGTGACTTCCAGCAAGATGGAGCAACGTGTCACACATCAGCAAGGAGGATAGCAGAAATTGAGTCCTTCTTCGGCAACAGGGCCATTTCAAAGGGGCTTTGGCCACCACGGTCGTCAGAGCCTAATATGCTGCATTAACAAGAGGTACGTGGGACTCCACCTGTTGGTGTAAATAAAAGACATCCATGTTTGGAGTTCAAATAGAATGATGGTTTCAGGGCTCTTTTTTATTTACTGTTTTCTGCAACAGTTGTCCATATTTGAATATTCAAGACAACGTAATAACAATTTTGTCACTCTAAAAGACATTTTAAGTGAAATGAATTCATGTTTTAAAGTAATAATGTCCTGTACGTCTCGTTGGAATTCAATCCTGGCTCTAAGATCATTCAGCTTGTAGACTGGACAACATCACATCCTAGTATGGTGGCTGCTCAGCATGAGACTGCAAAGTCCTGCAGAGAGTGACAAAAACAGCAAAGCGTCCCACCAGTTGTACTCTGCCTCCACTACAGGACATTTACAATAGGAGATGGAGAACCAGAGCAATCAAAATGATTACAGATCCTTCACACCTCATGAACTTCCTGTTCAGCCTACTGAAATCAGGCAGATGTTTCCACGGTCTTATGGTCAAAACTCATAGACTTAAAAGGAGCTCTGACAGAACTTCTCTGCGACATGGAACTATACCTCTGGCAACTTCCTCAGTGGCATCCAACTGCCCCAACACAGCTGCCCATCAGGACTACAGCACCTATGCTGCCCTGTGGGTATGCAAGTGGGAGCTCCATGAGGGGGATGCTGCCAACCAGTATACTGAGGGAATACATGGCTCTCAGGTGGGAGTCTCCCTCTGTCATTCTGTTATTATGGCCTGCCGGATGATGCCAGCAACCAACCATCCATGTCCTTAAATTATAAAGGCTTTCCGCGATGCCCGACAAAATGTGTCATCGGTGACAGTATGCAATAACAATAACACCCCCTGGAGGACATCCACAGAAAGTGAAACTGAATTTAGTAGGCAACACTGCCATGCCACTGTATGTTCCTCACCCGTTTACTCAACTGTACCTGCTCTGTTTGTCTGCAGTGATATCATTTTAACTTCAGTGAGACAAAATGTACTTTAATCAACTGCGATAAACTACTGAAATGAAATGAAATAAAAAAAAAACAAAACAATCAAAAATTGCATTTTAACTCATCTGTCATGAGAACATTGTGGTGGAGTCCTTGGTTATTCCTACCTTATGAAATGCTGTTTGTAAACCTCTGCTTTCCCAAATGAACAACCTTACTAAAATATTGGATTAAAGAGATTTCAGACTGTTACTGTATCTTGTATTAAATTATCATTAAGACAGCTAAGCCACTTTAGTTTTGTCATATTCAAGTCACAGCACTGCAGCGTCTAATGAGGCTTTTGTCACAGATTTGAATCCCAGACCTGCCTACATGGAGTCTGCATGTTCTCCTTGTGTCTGTGCGGGTTTTCTTTTAGGTGTTCTGGTTTTCCTCCCATACATCCCCTTCCGCAGATGTGCTCCGAAAGAACGGCTAGGTTTTTAAATTATCCATTGGCCATGTCAGTGTCTGTGGACGTGGGCACGCTTGCGCAGCTGTGAGGAGTTGATGAGGTAATTGGGATGAGTCGTACCTGCGGTGTGTGATTGAGACGCTGTGCCCATGGAGCCATGCAAGTACAGACCGGCACAGAAACGAAAGAGAGAGTGCAGCATTGGTGCAAAGAGAGAGAGAGAAAGAGAGTGAGAGAGAGATCGAGGGGTCAGCACTGTCAGGGGTCCCATGACGGAGTGAAGGATCGGCGCTCTACAGACGGATCGTACCCAATGATTGTGCTGAGAAGTGAGTGTGATTGAGGTGGCATCCTCTCCAGGGATCCAAGGAATGACAGCGTGGGCGTGAAGGACGACGACAGGACAACTGACCCCGAGTGATCTGGCAGACTCCGATGGAGGCAGATAGTGAGATGACTGCGGCTGGCTGAGTGAGCCAGGGGTGAGCTGGGGAGACATGGAAGGAGTTGTGCTGGGCTCACTTTCCCCAATGACTGCTGCTGGTTTATAATCTCGCTTTAGCCTGGTTTTAACGTTTGGGTTTTCAGTGTTTTATGGATTATTTATTTATTAACTTTGAGTCACTGCACTATTTATTTGGGCACTATTTTGATTGTTTTTTTAATAAATGCACTTGCACACTTTACATCTTCCCATTGTTCCATGTGTGATTTGTCCTCATCTGCCAGCTCATCTGGTTCAAGAGGCTCCCAAACTGGAAAAGGGAGCTTGGAGCAGGACCTGCACCGTCACATGTGCATGATAGGTGTCCTGGTCATTCTGTGTGGGAGAACACAAAAGTGTGAGTGGGCCCTGCGATCGACTGAGGTTCTGCTATATTATAGTCACAAACAGTCTGCCTTAATTAGCCGTCTTTATAATTCCTATGCAGCATTTAAGCGCCATTATTGTTAATGTTATAGTCTTGTAAAAGAAATGTCTTCAGTGACGACTTAAATCACAATTGTAGTGCACAACAATGACACTGCAAGGAACGGTGAGGCTTATTTTAATTCTTCTCATGTCTCTTTTCATAAGATGGTCTGTTTCATTTGAATGGCTCAAGTCCCTTTAGAGTTCAGGCCAGTGAAACCTCTGGCGGTGCTCATTTAGCGCGACTGCTCTGACCCCACTGCTTAATATCACCAAGTCTGTTTGAGCATCTGATGATCACCGTACATTATCTGGCAAAAGAGTGCAGCACATTGTACTCCTACGGGTTTTCAGCATGAAGCTTATGATCTTTTCTTGTTTGTAATAAACTGTCCTTTTTATAATAGTGGAAATGATATGACTTGGTCTGGACAGTTGATGCTGCATAAATAAAAGATGTATATTTCAAAGCATTCATTCGGAGAAATATTTTGGCCGCCCACAAGCAGTTTCTAATAGACAACATCGACCCAGGAAGCGTCTCACGGTAATAAATTAAGAGCGGCCCTATCTGTTGTGAGGGCTGTAGATTACATCTTAAAAATTGAAAAGCTGACATGTTTACAGCATCTTTGCAGGCACTCTGTCAAGAAGAAAGCTGAGTTACAGCTCACCCTATGAAGAAAGCGCAAAGCCTTAACTGCCTGCAAAGGACAAAAGATGGAGGCTTAAATCTTCATTGATCTTCCCCGAGATTATATTGCATTTTTCCATGCAGTTACTGATTAGCTTCAAGTAATAATTTACTGCATTAAGGCTTCAGTTGAATTAGGCTGCCAGTCTAAAAAGCCCATTAGAGGAGAGCATTTGAAATCACTGGGCTGCCCGAGTCAGCTGTTTCTCAGGAGGACATCTTATCAAATTTCTGAAATAAGATGAAACACAGAAACAGAACTGGATACCAACTTTGAGGGGTCCTCTGCTGCCTGCTCAGTCCGTCACTGAGGCTCCAGAAAGTCCTGCTGCTATGGAAAACATTGTGTACAGTCCAGTTACAAAAAAGGGGGGCAGCCTAATGACTACAGGCCAGTGGTCCTTATGCAGCACTTCATGAAAACCTTCGAGAGTCCTCTTATGAGAGACCCCTATACTAATGTGTACATAATTGGACTTATTTATTTATTTAAGTAAAGAGCTTCTGTAAAAAACACATCTCCCCCTGCAGACAAAGTTCTTTCTTTCTATCTATCTATCTATCTATCTATCTATCTATCTATCTATCTATCTATCTATCTATCTATCTATCTATCTATCTATCTATCTATCTATCTATCTATCTATCTATCTATCTATCTATCTATCTATCTATCTATCTATCTATCTATCTATCTATCTATCTATCTATCTATCTATCTATCTATCTATCGTGACAGCTCTGTGGGATGTGCCAGCCACCCAACCCGACACAGACAGGCACAAGAGGCACACTTACAAAACCTCACGCTTTTTATTTCCTTCTCTGCACAGCACACAATGCACAAATCACCACAATAGCTCAGTCCTTTCTTCTTTTCTATTTTTTCTCCTTTTCTCTCTTCTGCCACCCTCACTCCTCCACTTGCAAGCTCTGTCCTCATCTCCCGACTGGCTTGGGCTGCCAGAATGGAGTAAGGCGGCCCCCTTTATATTATACCTGGATGTGCTTCAGGTGCTCATTGATGGTTTTCCTGCAGCATTTCCTGTTGTGGTGGAAGTGCTGCCATCCATGGGTCCAGAACCATCCGGTTGCCTCCTGCTGGGAGCTACAGTCCACAACAGGTTTGAGTTTCCAAGCTCTGTTCCTGTGGCCCCAACATCCACCATGGCAGCTTCTCTATCGTGTTCTGGGGGAGATACCGCACATCTTGTGGTCCTACAACTCTCTGGGAGATCTGGCTGGGCATGAGCCCTATCATCCGCCACACTATCTATTATTTGCTCATACCTCAGTATATTAAGTTTTATCAGTGAATATAATTAAAGGAAGTCAGATCACATGGAAATAATTCTTTAAAATAACTCCTATAATCTGTCTTCTCCACAAGGCTGGACAAAGCCGGCAGTACTGTGAGGATTCTGTTTTATCAATCAATCAATCAATCAATCAATCAATCAATCAATCAATCAATCAATCAATCAATCAATCAATCAATCAATCAATCAATCAATCAATCAACATTTATTTATATAGCACATATTCATACAAAAAAATGTAGCTCAAAGTGCTTTACAAAATGAATAGAAAAATAGAAGACACAATAAAAAATAAACATAAATCAACATTAATTAACATAGAATAAGAGTAAGGTCCTCAGGGCCTCTAGCCATCCCTGTTAAGCGTAAAACTGAGAGATACGCCAGTAGTTGAGCCTGTGGTGTCCTGGATGATATCCTGGACTATCTGACCAGCAGACCGCAGTTTGTGAGGCTCAAGGACTGAGTGAGCAACACTGGAGCACCACAAAGAACAGTCCGGTCTTCTTTTGTCTTCAGTCTGTACACCTCAGGTTATAAATATAACAGCAGGTCGCATCACTTACAGAAACTCTCAAGATGATTCAGCACTAAAGGGGAGTACTGACAAAGGGATGAGACGGAGGACAGAAGTCAGCTGGTGCAAAGAAAATTGTCTGCCAGGTAGTCAGCAAAATCAAAGAACTGCTTAATGACTTCTTCCACAACAAAGAGCCTCTACACCCTTTTGAGGATTCAGGGACTGGACATGGAAGTGACGTATAGCTACAGATACTTAGGGGTCTACATCAGCGGTAGAATGGACTGATTTAGCGACCCAGGGGAAATAAACAAAAAAAGGAGAGAGGAGACTCTGTTTCTAATCTTAGGAGACTGGATCCCTTCAGTTCATGTAGTGACCTCCTTTCACTGGTGCAAATCATCTACCTGACTATTATATAACCAGCTTGATCTGTTTTACAGTCAGAAGTGCCTCAGCCTATCCCAGTAGCAGATTCATTAAGGCAGGAAGAAACTGTGGGCCCATTAAAGGGGACACTAAGGCACTCGCCTTGATCCGGTTTAGAGTCACCGCCTGTATCTTAGGGATGTAAGACGACAGTACTAGGTTGTTGTACCATGTTAGCCATTGTGAATGTAGTGAGAAGTCAAGCAAAATGACACCTTTTATTGGCTAACTAAAAAGATTACAACATGCAACTCAGGCCCCTTCCTCAAGCAAGATGTAATTACATGTAATCTTTTTAGTTAGCCAATAAAAGGTGTCATTTTGCTTGACTTCTCACTGGATGTAAGATGAAAAACTCGAGCAGACACAAACAGAAAGTACAAACTACAGTACATACAGACAGTGCCTGGTCTGAGATTGAAACCCACGTCTCGGGTTGTAACGCAACAGCACTAACCACTGCCCCAACATAACCCCCAAGGATTTGTGGGAGTTACTTACCTTGATGATCTCAACATATTGTGTGGGCGGGAGGTCATTAACCTCATTCTTCAGCTGGACCACCACCTTCACCAGTTCCATGACAGAGAAGTATACTTTGTCGTTGGTGCGATCCAGCTCGGCTGTGGGAGCGGGCTGCATGATTAAAAAAAAAGAAACAGAAGATAAGAAAACTCAGTCCAACTATTAACAACCTTTATTAATACTTTCTGAAACTCCACTGAGAACTGAAAATCCCCCAGAGTACTTCTGTCTTCTGCGCTCAATGCTGTCTACTAGTGCTATCTAGTAATTTTGAAATTAGTGAAATGTACCGTAACAAACCTTCATCGGTGTCCCCAAAGCTCCTTTTAAAGTAACTGCTGAAATCCGCCATACTAAATCTCTTTGAGGTTTTAAACTCGTCTATCGTGTCACCTCTTCATGTTCGTTTGTTTAAACAGAAGTGATAAAACTCTGTCAACGACTCCTGTCGCGGGTGCAGGAATACGTCTGGCAGCTCATCTCTGTAATTTCCCTCATGTCTTTCTTGTGATGTCACGACTACAACTGCACACAATACAGGGGGAGTCAAAATGATGTTAACATTTGAATGGAGGAAACAATTTATTCACAAAACATACCTCATATGTGCAAGGTGATTTGCAGGAATGTTTCCACCTGTTCGCCATCATGTTCAACACATGGACCATAAGTGGCACATAAATTGTCCACAAACATCGTATTTAAGTCTACACATAGCAGTGCCATTAGTGTTAACAGAATTTTGACTCACCCTGTATACTAGATCAGCGGTGTTCAAACATGGGACTGCAACCCACTAGGTGACCCTAGTAAACTTCTAAAAAGACAGTGTAACAAAAGGCACCTGACCCGACATAGATTCACAATGGAGGCACATATAAAATAAATAAACTTTTATTTTTCTTCAGCTGGAGCCACAACACAGTCCCAAAAAGATAACCACACAATGTAAAGCTCTCTCCTTCCGCACCACCACTCCTCCCAGGCAACCTTGTCCTCCTCCACCCAACACTGCCCGCTGAGTGGTGGTCACTGGCTCCTTTTATTGAGTACCCGGAAATGCTCCAGGTGCGTGATTGCCAACATCCGGCTGCACTTCCGGGTGTGGCGAAACCAGTGCCCAAAAGGGGCCAGCAGCTCCTGCTGTAGCACCCCATGGCGGCACCTGCGGAACCCAACAGGGCTGCACCAAACTCCAACCCCCATGAAGCACTGGGGGAGTCCAAGGCACCGCTGCAACCCACGGAGGCTGCCATCTAGCGTCCAGGGAGAGATGTTGTGTTTCCCATGCTTGCTCCCCTGCTACATATGCTGCAGGGGCGTCCTGGCCGTCCGTCACATCAGAAAATAAGTACAAAATAGCAGCAAGATATTAAAAATCAAGCAACGGCAGGGCAGCCAAAGTTGTGAGTCCCGTATGTCGCATGCAGCGACCGTCGGTTCTCTCAGACTGTCTCTTTGGTATGTGTATCGAGTTCAGCAGGATAGCATTTATACCTGGCATGAAAATCTCTGATGGAGATCACATGGCCTCCTCACTCCTACACAGCAATTCAAAGTTTAGTGGTGGCTTGCATTTACCGGCAAAGTACAGCGACTAACCTATAGTCAGATTTGGAACTGGCAGCTTGTGAAGACCCAACACGAAAAAGAGAGGAGGAGGAGGTGACATGCCTCACTACTATAAAGAACTTTAGAGTTTTAGTACGATGATAAAGATTTCTCAGCTTGACTTCTCCCACACCCTGCCACCTCACTCGGGCTTCCACGGCTTCTGTGACTGCTGCCACCACCTGACATGATTCTTTTGTCTTTTCGATTGTTGTATGTGGAGGGCAAACACATTTGTATTTCCACTTGTGTTAAATGCGGCTACTGCTGATGGAAATGCTAGAGTGTTCTTCAAAGGCTTCTTTGTATGTGGCTACATCCATCCTTCTCTTTAGTTCTGACCGGTGTCCCTGCGCCCCCACAGTGTGATGCTGCCACCATATGCTTCACCGCAGGTATGGTATTAGGCAGGTGACGAGCAGGGCCTGGTCTTGGCCAGACATAGCGATTAGAATTGTGCCCACAGCATCCAATTTTGCCTTATCTAAGTTGAGAATCTTTTTCTTCACACTCTCCGAGTCCTTTAGTAGGTGTCAGCCATTGCACAACAAATGATTGATGGAGTGCTGCTGAGAAGGTCATCCTCACATGTTCACTCATCCCAGCAGAAGACTACCGAAGCTCTCCTAAAGTGACCATTGAGTTTTTGGTCACTTACCCGATGTCACACACATCTGTGCACAGGAGACAGTTTAAGGGCTCAGATAATTATAATCTTCCATCGGAAAGCCAGAGGGTGCTGTGGACTAACGCCTCTTCTCTCTCTCTGTAGACCAGAAGATTGACCACCATGACACTTCCGACACCACTTCTGGACTGTTTCTGTCCGTCTGGACCCGCCTCTTCCTGCCAAGATCCTTTATTTACTGGAAGCATCAGCAGCTTAGCTAGTCTGCTTTGGAGGCCCGTGTTGTTACAACATTTCTTCTTTTTGTGTGATAAAGACCACCCAATTCAGACAGTAACTTCAACACGCATCTTGTTAGTAATATCAAAAAGGCAAGTTTACAGGGGGATATTTTAGTCATGGGGGACTTTAATTATCCAAATATTAACTGGGATAACCTTGCAGATGGAGGAGCACAAGAGCAGGAGTTTTTAGAAGTAATCAACGACTGTTTTTTAACAGCATGTTAAAGAGCCAACACGGGGTGAAGTCTGTCTGGATTTAATATTCTGTATTAATCAGGATAGAATTGAGAGTGTCGAGGTGATTGGACCACTAGGGTCAAGTGACCATAATATAATACAATTCTCAGTATTTTGTAAGAGTACAGATACAAAGACTAAAATTGTTTAGTTGAACTTTGGTAGGGCTAAGTAGGATAGACTGGGATAAACTTTTAAATGTGGAGACAGTCGAGGAGCAGTGGAACAGGTTGTAGAACAGAGTGGGCAGGGACAACTAAGGACGTACTGAAGGATTTGGAAATTGTAAAGAGAGAAGTGCTGCTCAGATTAAATGAGATGAAATCAAACAAATCACCAGGACCAGATAATATTTATCCTCGTGTTCTTAAGGAGGCTAATGAGTTCAGATATAAACCCTTCACACATATTTTTAGGAAGTCACTGAGCACTGGAGAGATTCCGAAGGATTGGAAAATGGCAAATATCATCCCATTATATAAAAAGGGTGACAGGGCAGATCAGAGCAACTAGAGGACAGTAAGCTTAATGTGCATCACAGGAAAATTAATGGAAGGAATTATTAAGGATAAGATTGAGCAACACATGACAAGGACAGGAGTTATTAGGGACATCAACATGGGGTCAGAAGAGGGAGGTCGTGTTTTACTAACAGGCTGGAATTCTATGAGGTTGCAACAAAAGCATACGATCAAAGTGGAGCTTATGATATTATTTATCTGGACTTTCAGAAAGCATTTGATAAGGTGCCACATGAGAGGTTGGGCATCAAGTTAAAAGAAGTGGCAGTTCAGGGTGAGGGTGCAGAATTGGCTCAGACACAGGAAGCAGAGGGTGATGGTGCGAGGAACCTCATCAGAATTGGCCGATGTTAAGAGTGGTGACCCACAGGGGGCAGTGTGGGGGTCGCTGCTATTATTAATATATATAAATGATTTAGATAGGAATATAAGTAACAAGCTGGTTAAGTTTGCAGATGATACCAAGATAGGTGGATAAGCAGATCATTTGGAATCCGTTATATCATTACAGAAGGACTTGGATAGCAGACAGGCTTGGGCAGATGAAATTTAATGTCAGTAAATGTAAAGTATTAGACGCAGGAAGTAAAAATGTGAGGTCTGAATACACAATTGGCGGACAGAAAATCGAGAGTCCACCTTATGAGAAGGATTTAGGAGTCATAGTGGACTCTAAGCTATCAACTTCCCAACAGTGTTCAGAAGCCATTAAGAAGGCTAACAGAATGTCAGGTTATATAGCGCCTTGATGTGTGGAGTACAAGTCACAGGAGGTTATGCTCAAGTCTTTATAACACACTGGTGAGGCCTCATCTTGAGTACTGTGTGCAGTTTTGGTCTCCAGGCTACAAAAAGGACATAGCAGCACAAGAAAAGGTCCAGAGAAGAGCGACTAGGCTGATTCCAGGTCTACAGGGGTTGAATTATGAGGAAAGATTAAAAGAGCTGAGCCTTAAGGAGATGAAGAGGAGACCTGATTGAAGTGTTTAAAATTCTGAAGGGAATTAGTGCAGTGGATCGAGACTTGTATTTTAAAATGAGTTCATCAAGAACACGGGGACACAGTTGTAAACTTGTTAATGGTAAATTTCGCACAAACATTAGGAAGTTTTTCTTTACACAAAGAACGATAAGACACTTGGAATAAGCGACCAAGTAGTGTGGTAGACAGTAAGACGTTAGGGACTTTCAAAACTCGACTTGATGTTTTCTTGGAGGAAACAAGTGGATAGGACTGGCGAGCGTTGTTGGGCTGAATGGCCTGTTCTCGTCTGTCTAGAGTGTTCTAATGTTTTAAAGCGCTTTACCCACATTCCCATTGAATATATGGGCTTAGCCTTTAAGATCCTTAATCTTTTTGTTTTCTTTTGTTACTGCTCTTTAGCTGGACGGCCAGAGTCCTGTTCGTTTCAAATGTCTTATATTTCACAGTGATTGAGGCCACTGTGCTCCTGTGGCTTCATTCCATTGCCCTGATTCATACCTCACCACAACCTGAACATGGGGGTCTACAGAGAGTTCATGGTTTGATTTTTGTCAATGTCGATCTATTTATTCATACAGCAAATTTAAAACAACATCAGTAACCCTAACCCTAAAGTGCTTTACATAAAAATATACACTAAACATAATAAATAGAATAAAACACAATACAAACCAGCAGCAAATTGAAGCAAACAAATGACTATGAGGAAGAAACAATGAGTGTCACTGAAGGTCACAGAAATGTGTCTTTTTTTGTCCTGATTTGCAGTGTGAATTGTAGAGCCTTATATACACAGGTTCTAAATGATGTCCCGTCAATTCAGTTTGTCACAGGTGGACTCCAATCAATTTCTAGAAACATCTCAAGGAGAATGAAAGCAAACAAGATGCACCTGACCACATTTAGGTGGGCCACAGCAAAGGGGCTGAATACTTGTAGGAACGAGAGATTTCAGTTTTTTGATTTGTAATAAATTTGCAGACCTGTTGCCCCTTTGTCATTATGGGGTATTGAGTGAAGAATGATGGGGAAAAATGGCAAATTTATCCATTGAAAATAAAATCTACAACACAAAGTGTGCAGAAAGTGAAGGGGCCTGAATATGTTCGGAATCCACTATAAGAAGAAAAGCAGGCATCAAGTGCCAAAGAGTACAGGGCATGATACGATACAGCACCTACTCTGAGAAGACGTTACTGCACTGGGCTCTGATCCAGACTTGTGCTGTCTAGCAACAGGAAAAATGTGGATCTGGATAAACATTTATAATATGATACTATCCATCCATTATCCAACCTGCTATATCTTAACTACATGGTCACGGGGGTCTGCTGGGGCCAATCCCAGCCAACACAGGGTGCTGGGCAGGAAACAAAGCCTGGGCAGAATATGCTACTATGCAGACCAAATGTAAGCAGCAGTATTTGACCAAATGCAAATATACCTAAGGCATCGTTCAAATGTTATAACCAAAAAAAGGGCATCACACAGCTCTTCTGGTGAGAATCATCAAAGAACCTGATATCATCAGCCCTACGATGTTATCATAAGCCTACGACCTTGCTATATGCTAACAATGAGACCAGACCCCCAGACATCACAAGGCATCTCAAAAGAGCAGCATGAACATTAGAACAATCTAGAGGTCAACATGCCATTCGGCCCCATAAAGCTTGCCAATCCTGTCCATCAAGTCAAGCTTCAAAAGTCCCTCAAGTCCTTTTGTCAACCAACACACATTCGATGCATCTGTGGTTCTCTTCGTGAAGAAAAACTTTCTAATGTTTGTTTGAAATTTACCATTAACAAATGACTTCCTCATTTTAAAGTCAATGTGTTGATTCACTGCACTAAATCCCTTCATAATTTGAACCACTTCAGCTGTGTCTCCTCTTCATCTCATTTTGCTGAAACTGTAAAGACTCAGCACTTTTAATCTTTCCTCATAACTGCACACCCTGGAATCATTTCAGTCCCTCTTCTCTGGACTTCTTCTTGTGCTGTTATGTCATTTTTGTAGCCTGGAGATAAAAACTGCACACAGGACTCCAGATGAGGCCTCACCAGTGTGTTTTAAAACTTGAGCAGAACCTCCTATGACTTGTACTCCACACGTCAAGGCGCTATATAACCTGACAGTCTGTTAGCCTTCTTAATGCCTTCTCAACACTGTCTGGCAGTTGTTAGTGTAGAGTCCACTACGACTCCCAAATCCTTCTCCTAAGGTGTTCTCTCGATTTTTAGACCTCCCATTGTGTATTCATACCTCACATTTTGACCATCTATGTGTAATACTTTACATTTGCTTATATTAAATTGTGTCATCCACAAATCTGGCCAAGCCTGTCTGTCATCCAAGTCCCTCTGTGATGATTCAATGGATTCTCGATTATCTGCCAATCCACCTATCTTGGTATCATCAGCAAACTTAACCATCTTGTTACTTGTATTCCTATCTAAATCATTTATATACTTTAAAATAGCAGTCGACCCCAGCACTGCCCCCTGCTGGACACCACTCTTAACGTAAGTCATTTCTGATGAGGGTCCTCACACCATCACCTTCTGTTCCTGTGTCTGAGCCAATTCTGTACCCACACCTTCTGTTCCTGTGTCTGAGCCAATTCTGTACCCACCTCTGAACTGTCACTTCTGTTAGTTTGATGCCCACCCTCTCATGTGGCACCTCATTAAATGCTTTCTGCCAGTCTACATTAATAATCTTATCTGCTCCACTCTGCTCGTATTCTTTTGTTGCCTGCTCATAGAATTCCAGTATGTTAGTAAAACACGACCTCTCTCTTCTGAACCCACGCTGACTGCTCGGTTAAACTCCTGTTCTTGCCAAGTGTTGCTCAATCTTTTCCTTCATAATTCCTTCCATTAATCTCCCAATACAATACAAGAATACAATATAATTTACCTGAGCAGTCACTCTTGGCGGTTTCACAGGAGGGCCTGTAAATTCAGCTTCCAAAAAAAAAATCAAACAAAAGGACAAAAATCAGTGCTTTTGAACCACATGATGATAAAATGACACATGTGAGGTAAGTCTGTGAACTACTGACCGTATCCCTGCTCCTTGTCAACGACCTGCAAAACAAACAAAACACACGGAGATTATAATTACAGACTTTACTTATGAAGGGTGCAGTGCACCAATTGGATAGGTACTATATAACATGCAAACAAACCTTTACTACAGGAATAATGGAAAATAAATATTTAAAGACTGCTGAAAAAGATCTTAACATTTTTTATGTAGGAAAAAAAATAATTTTAATATATTCCCTAGAGGACTGATGATGGAGGTAAAGGTAAAATGAAACCCTTGAAATATTGTAGAGCTGTACCAGTGATGGCCTGCAGAGAGCACAAAACAATCAAATGTCCCTCCAAGAAATATTCATTATGTTTCAGTACATCACAGAGATTTTTTAAAATTTTTTTATTAATATGCAGAAGTTGTCCTTTACATGTATATTGTGACGGTAGCTCCAAGCTATCATTTATCATAGAAAGAGCTACAATGATAAATGAAAATCAGTTTGAGAGGGGACAGTGGGGACATTTGCTCTGTCATCTCAGCAGGACACTAAACAGCTGTCATCAGCAGGGTGTGTGTGTTTTAGGACATGGAAAATGGTGGAGGAGGCAGCAAACACAAGTGCACCTCATCACTTTGTAGTGGGCTTCAGTGAGCCCTCAAAGTGCAGAAGGTGAAGGCTACACCTCTGACAATGGAAACCTTTGTAATTATTGCACCAGGTCTCATGGATGTCCTGAAGTTTGACTGTTATTTACTGGAACAGATAAGATCAGCATCTGTGCCATCCCATAAGAGAGCCGCATGTGTGTACATAACGCATCCTAGCATGATGTGCTCGAGCCCAGCTTATGAATTATCATATGCTAGGAACAGCACAGATGGAGAATGAAGAGCACATTTTGTCATGTAACAAATCATATATTTCTTAAAATTGTGTTACATACAATATTAGGCGTCAAGAAACTTAATCAACTTCAATAGGCTTCAGCATGTCCCAGGTTCAAGCCTTGAAGATACACCCTTGGAACATTCTATCCAAAGTTAGGAATGGCTGCACATTGCTATTTTTTTAACTCAAAAAACTTCAATAAAGAGATGAATGAAATAAATGCCAGTTGCCATACCACCTGCACTTCAGACCAGATCATCCATCTGAAGCTAAGCTGTTTGGGCCTGGCCAGTACTTGGACCAGGAAAATCTTGGGTTGCTGTTGGAAGAAGTGTTGGTGAGGACAGCAGGGGGCGCATAACCTGTTGTCTGTGTGTGGATTCCAATGCCCCAGTGCAGTGACGGGGACGCTGTGCTGTAAAACATGGCGCCATCCGTTTGATGAGATGTAAAACTGAGGTCCTGACTCTCTTTGGTCACTAAAGATCCCTGGGCATCTTTCATAATCAGCAGGGTCTATCCCAATGTCCTGGCTTAATTGTCCAACCAGGCCTGCTCATTCTGGTGACCTAATCATCCCCTGTCTCTAAATGGCTAGCTGTCTCTCATTTATTATAGCTCATGTCTCTCATACCACCTAATATGTCATGTGTGGTGAGCATACAGGGGCAAAATGGCTGCCGTCACATCATGAAGGTAAGGATGCTGCACATTAGTGGTGGTTGAGTGGCTCTCCACCCTCTATGTAAAGCACTTTGAGTAGTGAGAATAGCACTATATAAATACACTGACCTAAAGGATTATTAGGAACACCTGTTCAATTTCTCATTAATGCAATTATCTAATCAACCAATCACATGGCAGTTGCTTCAATCCATTTAGGGGTGTGGTCCTGGTCAAGACAATCTCCTGAACTCCAAACTGAATGTCAGAATGGCAAAGAAAGGCGATTTAAGCAATTTGGAGCGTGGCATGGTTGTTGGTGCCAGACGGGCCGGTCTGAGTATTTCACAATCTGCTCAGTTACTGGGATTTTCACGCACAACCATTTCTAGGGTTTACAAAGAATGGTGTGAAAAGGGAAAAACATCCAGTATGCGGCAGTCCTGTGGGAGAAAATGCCTTGTTGATGCTAGAGGTCAGAGGAGAATGGGCCGACTGGTTCAAGCTGATAGAAGAGCAACTTTGACTGAAATAACCACTCGTTACAACCGAGGTATGCAGCAAAGCATTTGTGAAGCCACAACACGCACAACCTTGAGGCGGATGGGCTACAACAGCAGAAGACCCCACCGGGTACCACTCATCTCCACTACGAATAGGAAAAAGAAGCTACAATTTGCACGAGCTCACCAAAATTGGACAGTTGAAGACTGGAAAAATGTTGCCTGGTCTGATGAGTCTCGATTTCTGTTGAGACATTCAAATGGTAGAGTCAGAATTTAGCGTAAACTGAATGAGAACATGGATCCATCATGCCTTGTTACCACTGTGCAGGCTGGTGGTGGTGGTGTAATGGTGTGGGCGATGTTTTCTTGGCACACTTTAGGCCTCTTGGTGCCAATTGGGCATCGTTTAAATGCCACGGGCTACCTGAGCATTGTTTCTGACCATGTCCATCCCTTCATGACCACCATGTACCCATCCTCTGATGGCTACTTCCAGCAGGATAATGCACCATGTCACAAAGCTCGAATCATTTCAAATTGGTTTCTTGAACATGACAATGAGTTCACTGTACTAAAATGGCCCCCATAGTCACCAGATCTCAACCCAATAGAGCATCTTTGGGATGTGGAAGAATGGGAGCTTCGTGCCCTGGATGTGCATCCCACAAATCTCCATCAACTTCAAGATGCTATCCTATCAACATGGGCCAACATTTCTAAAGAATGCTTTCAGCACCTTGTTGAATCAATGCCACGTAGAATTAAGGCAGTTCTGAAGGCGAAAGGGGGTCAAACACCGTATTAGTATGGTGGTCCTAATAATCATTTAGGTGAGTGTATAAGGAATTATAATTATTAAAAGAGAATAAAACAATTACTTGGTTGTAGTAATATGTGATGTTCTCAAAGAAAAGAATATGTGCATTGATTGGATACAGAGATTCATTTGGCTCTACAGTATCTGCCATGCCTATTTACAACAAGCGTTCCCATCTTTTTTGTTGGTTTAATGACCCTGAAAATAATAAATCTTTATAAACAGAAAAAGTGTCAGATGTCAATGTACAGAATGACTGTAGATGCAAAAATATGGCACATTGTGTTATGGAGACATGGCAAAGATGGCGAAAGCAGTTTTTCTCAGAGCAGTGGTGAATTGCATCGGTAGCACAGGTGAAGAAAGGGCTTGATGACGACATGGAGAGGCGAATTAAGAACGCATGTGCAATCTGAGGGATCAGCACCACTTTGTGTCATTAACAGCACAGCACCTACACTATTGTGTAAAAGATCAGAGTCCAAGGAGAGAAAGGGAGAAAACACAAAAAAGAAAGAAAGAAAGTCATACATCAGAAAGACTGTATGACAAACTGAACCCAGAGGACCAGTTGGCAGACGTTTGTGGGAGTAAATGAGCTAGGAATGCCGTTCTGAGGAGATGGATCAAGCCATGTAGACGATTAGAAGGAGCAGGGGGAGATCGAGGGCTCTAGGACAGGGGTGTTCAAACTCGGTCCTGGGGACCCACTGTGGCTTTATTTTTTTTGCTCCAACCAGCTTCTGTTTTTAATTGGACACCTGGGATAATTAAGTGAACTGTTATTGGCCAGATTGTGTGCTTTGGGAACAATACAGAAATTAGAAAACTAAGTTTGGTAAAAAAAAAATATATATATATATAATAAAATGTACTAAGCAGTTATATGGGAATAATGTATTTTTGTTTTCTTTTTAACAGTATTTTAATCTTGATGTTCACGCTACTTTTCCAGGTGTTGTAATTGTTTAATTAATCCATTATTTGCTAAATAGTGTGTCGGACGCTAAAGGAGTTGCAGCCTTTCGGTGTTGTTTGCCTCGCTGACTGTCTGTTCTGCTCACTTTTAATTGTCGTTATTAAGATACAATGAAGGGAGCAAACTGCACAGAGAAAGGGCAAAATAGAATAAAATCAGCAAAAGAGAGTTAGGCATTTCAATCTATTGCAAAAATAGAAATATTTCTAAATGCCTTATAAATGTACCAGGGCCATGGGGTATTGAGCCTATCAATATATATAAAGTATGTGAACCCCTAGGAATTCTCTCTATTTATGTCTAATTCCCATATAAAACATCAGTCCCAATAATGAACAAACGCAGTCTCCTATAACTAAAGATACACAGATTTTCAGAGAATTTTTGACCGTATTGAATAAATCATTCAAACTGTGAAACTGAAGGTTGGAAAAAGTAAGTGAATCAGAATTTAGCACATGTGGAGTCCATTTAATGAAACAAGTTCAGAAGTGCGGCCCAGAATGACTTTGATTGATCAAAAACACGATAAAGTTTGAGTCTGAGCTTTTGACATGAAGCATATCCAGATGGGAATCACGCCTCGCACAAAAGAGCTGTCTGAAGAGCTACGATGGAGACTTGTTCATCTACATAAGGCTGGAAAGGGTTACAAAGTCATCTCAAAGATTTTAGTTATTCATCAGTCTACTGTTAGGCACGTTGTCTATAAATGGACGCAATTTGGTCTACTTTTATCTAGAAGTGGGCGCCCTGCCAAGATGACCCCAAGAACACAACGCAAAGTCAGCAATGAGGTAAAGAAGAACCTTAGAGTGACAGCAAAGGTCTTGAAGAAGCCATTAGAACTGGCTAACATCTCTGTTCATGAGTCAACTATACGCAAAACATTGAACAAGAAAGGAGTCCATGACAGGACACCAACAAGGAACCCACTGTTATCAAAAATGAACACTGCTGAACGAGCACTTGGACACTCCACAACGGTACTGGTAAAATGTTTTAGTGGAGTGATGAAACCAAAATTGAACTATTTGGGAGGAACAAACAGAACTTCATTTGGCATAAAAAGGGCACAGCATATCAACATCAAAATATCATCCCGTCAGTAGAGTATGGTGGAGGGAACATCTTGATTTGGCCCTGCATTGCTGCATCAGGGCCTGGGCAGCTTGCCATCATCAAGTTTATCAACAAATTCTCCAGGATAATGTGAGGGTGTCTGTCCGTCAACTTAAGCTCAGAAGAGGCTGTGTGATGCAACAGGACAATGAGCCCAAACATCTCAACAAATCCATAGCAGGATGGCTTCAGAAGAACAAACTCTGCCTTTTGGAGTGGCCCAGATCTCAATCCTACTGAATGACTTGAAGAGAGACACCCAAAGAATATGGAAGAGTTAAGGCAGCTCTACAGGGAGGAATGGGCTCAAATCCCAGCACGATGTGCAGGTCTGATCTGCAGTTACAGGAAGTGCCTGGTTGAGGTCATTGCTGCCAAAGGAGGGTCAACCAGTTATTAAATCCCAAGGTTCACTTACTTTATCCACTACCACTATGAACGTTGAATGCGTTTGCAAAATAAAGACATGAAAGAGTAGAATTTGTTTTATGTGTCATTGGCTTAAGCTCATTGTGTACATCAGGACCGGTGACGTAGATGAAGATCACATCACTTTTTATGACCAATTAATGCAGTAAACGAGATCATTCCAGAGGGTTCATATACGTTTTACTTTGACTGTACATATCTTTATATATATATATATATATATATATATATATATATATATATATATATAGTCACACATAAACGCACATGAGTCTCGGGTGTGTCTCACGTGTTTGGATGTGTCTTTAAATGCATGGAAGGATTTCAATGTACTGTGGTGGGCTGGCGCCCTGCCCGGGGTTTGTTTCCTGCCTTGTGCCCTGCGTTGTCTGGGGTTGGCTCCAGCAGACCCCTGTGACCCTGTAGTTAGGATATAGCGGGTTGATGATGGATGGATGAATGGATGGATGGATTTCAATATAACACTGCCATTAATCCAATTTCTGTTTGTTTTAGAGTGGAAGAGAACCTTCCACAAATCTGCTAGAACAATGGAAACTCTGCCCCTTCCACTTCCTCCATTTGATAAACCATGTGACATTTCCATTCTTTGTCATTTAAGACCAACCTTCTGACCAGATCAGACGTCTGCATTGAAACTATAGACTGGCTAAGAAAGAGGCTAAGCACGTCACTGTCGATGATTGTTTTACTTCATTTTCACTGAGATATGAAACTGGGCATCAGTTATGGTGTCATCGGTTAAATCAGGGCTGTCTTAACGCATGGGCATGCTGGTCAATTGCCCATGGGCCCCATGCTAATCTATGTATGCTGTGACTTGTTGATCAATCTTTGCTATACGGCATGTTTTTTTTTGGTGTTTAAACACTGATTTTGTTGGAAGTACCAATACAATAAATAGATGTTTAATTTTATCGACCGTTTATATTTTTATTCCTGTCAATGGTTGTCAAGGTAGGGGCTCCACTGCACTGCTTTGCCCGGGGCCTATAATGCTTTTAAGATGGCCTTGGATTAAATCAGGGGTATTGGAGGTCCCAAGTGCGTTTCTATATACAATACTTTAAGTTTTTAAAATTTTTTTTAAACCAAGGGCTAATCCTCAGCTTGTGGGTTCATATCCTTCCACTGACCCTGTGTGACCCTGAGTAAGCCAATTCACCTACCTGTACTCCAGTTGGAGAAATGGAAGAAAAGAACACGGAAAAAAGTGTATCTCAAATGTTCTATGTTGCCTTGGATAAAGGCATCAGTCAAATAATAAGGTAATAATATTAATATTATTAGGTCACTGGAACTGATTACTCTTGAACATGTCAGACACAGTTGTTCATAGATGTACAGTATATGATTTGACTGCTATCCTGCTTAAAATATCCTTCTCAATATTCTTACCTCTTGAGGTGCACAAGGGTCCTGTTTTAAAGGGTCCTAAAAGAGGAAGATAAAGAGAGACGCATTAATTCTAAAACAATGTAATGCAATGATTTTCAAATGTCTGCATGCTCCATTCACAACCATCACACCCAGCCAGCTCCACTCACTGACAACACAAAGATCAAAGCAACATTAAAGCAATAAAAGAAGGTCCACTCATCACTGCTTCTTTAACAAGCTTTACAAAAGGGTGGAAGAGGTGGGTTATGTGTAGAGCCATATTGTAGTCTTAAGTTTTTTTGGTTCTAGAGATGAACATGAAGCTTTTCAAAGACAGATACCACCATGAGTGATAGATGGCGGTCAAGTAGCAGCACTAACTGCTGTGCCGTCTGGCTATTATCAGTTTAGTAAACAGACACTTGTATGTATTTGCATTGTCTTTTTCAGAAAATGGACCAAAATGAATGAGACTACAAGACACTTGATTTTATATTAACAGCGGGCACAGACCTGCGTCATGACAAGAGCCAGAATCACAGCTCCTGTGCATCCAAAAATACTCAGCAATGCATATGTGTTCCTGTGTAAGGAAAGGCTACCATTATGAGTTTAATGAAAGCACACAGTCGGTCGGACTGTCTCCATAGCCTACCAGGCAAACTGCATCGGTGGTAACAAATAACAACGACATACTCGCAAAATGTCATCAATTTCTTAGGGCACTTACCAGAAACTTCTCTTCCTTCTGTAGCCATTTATTGTCAGCCATCATCTCTTCCTTCTGTCGTTTCAGGGTCTCTTGTAGTCTCGCTTTCTCCATCTCCCACATTCTCTGGGCATCTTCTTTGCTGGTTGGTTCAATGACAAACTCTGCCTCCTGTAGGGTCAGAAGATGTTATTTTAGACTGAGCATCCATTTGTGGTCTTTAGAGAGTTACTAGAATCATTTGAGACAGAGGATGGAAGTCAGTATACAGTACCCTACAGTCCAGACTCACCTAACACAAGGTACTTAGGGGGTACAGAAATACACAGCAACCACAGGTAAACCTCAGCCATTGTTTCTAGAAATATCTCTGGTGCTTACTTCACAAAGGGCGCCTGATCATGGCTGAGCGCTGATCACAGAGCCCTTCCTATTCACTTTCCCCACCGGCTACATCACGTTTTTATACTCTGATGCTATCCACGTGTCATTTCTTTATAGTCATGGCCAAAAGTTCTGTGAATGATCCAAATATTAATTTTCACATAGTTTGCTGCCTCACTTTTTATGATGGCAGTTTGCATCGACTCCAGAACATTCTGACAAGTGAGCCGATGAATTGCAAAGTCCCTCTTTGCCATGAAAATGAACTTCATTCCAAAACACTGTATGTCAGCCCTGCCACAAAAGGACCTGCTGACATCATCTCAGTGATCCTCTCATTCACACGGGTGAGAGTGACGACGAGCACAAGGCTGGAGGACACTCTGTCATTATAACTGAAATACAATAGAGAGGTGAAGAAGGCTTCAGGGCGCCCATGAGAGTCCAGTAAGCGCCAAGAGCATCTCCTAAAGTGGATTCAGCTGCGGGCACCACCCAGGCAGAGCTTGCTCAGGAATGGCAGCAGGCAGGTGTGAATGAGGCAAAGATATCTGGAGGATGGCCTGGTGGGTGTCAAGAAGGGCAGCAAAGAAGACAAGAAAAACATCAGGGACAGACTGACATTCTGGGATTGGACTGCTGGGGGAAAGTCATTTTCTCGGGTGAATCCCCTTTCTGATTGTCTGGGGCATCCGGAAAAATGAAAAGGTGAGTGGCGCTACCATCAGTCCTGTGTCATGCTAACAGTAAAGTATCCTGAGACAATTCATGTGTGGGGTTGCTTCTCACTCACAGCCAGGAATAAAGAACAGGACCAAAACATCAACCGAGAGCAACTTCTACCAACCATCCAAGAACAGTTTGGTGACCAACAAAGGTGGAGCAGCAGGCCATAAGGCAAAAGTGACAACTAAGTGGCTCAGGGAATAAAACATTGAAATTTTGGGTCCATGGTCAGGAAACCCCCCAGACTTTAATCCCATTGAGAACTTGTGGTCAAGAGGCGGGTGGACAAACAAAAACCCACCAATTCTGATTATGCAAGAATGGGCAGCTGCCATCAGTCAGGATTGGGCCCAGAAGTTGATTGACAGACAGCCTGCCAGGGCGAATTGCAGAGATCTTTAAAAAGAAAGAAGGGCCAACACTGCAAATATGGACTCCACGCATAAACTTCATGGACCTGTCAATCAAAGCCTTTGAAACTTCTGAAATGCTTATAATTATACACCAGCATACCATAAAAGCATCTGACAAAAAGATCTGAGAACACTGAAGCAGCAGACTTGGTGAAAACCAACACTTGGGTCATTCTCAGAACTTTTGGTCGTCACAACTGTATGCTCGATCGCTGGTGAGTTAGATGCTACAGATGTGCAGGGAAGCAATGTCTCTCTTCATACTTACACAATATCATTTACACACCTGGATTAGCCAATTTTAAAGGACTCTCAACAGTATGTTGTAGAAAATGAGGATATTATTTTTAAAACGTATGAATTTCTGACAACAAACAATTGTTATAAATTTTGCTCTCTCCCTTTATGACAGCAGGGCCTCAGACGCTAAGTTCACATTACAGGCCCCATTGTTGAATTTGGATTTTTTGCTCAGATCTTGGAGGTTCACATTCATAAGTACAAGTGACCGGCTGTATCGGACTGTAATGGGAGTGCATCTGTCCTCTGAAACGGCATGCAGGCGCACATTGGTACGTTTGTGGACGAGTCATCTGCTTCAACAACAATAAAAAAAGATCACGTTTGTATGATGACTCGTGGTATTCTGCTGGGCTCTATTTACCACAGAACTCCGATGTCGGAGTTGGGGATGACATCACACTCGAGTTGAGCGTCTTCCCGTAAAACATTTGGAAAAACAACACAGACACCTCCACGAAAACCTTTGTGTTGCTTCTCTTACGGAATGAAGATACAGTGCATCCGGAAAGTATTCACAGCGCTTCATTACTTTTCCCACATTTTGTTACATTACAGCCTTATTCCAAAATGGATTAAATTCATTTTTTTATACACACAACACCCCATAATGACAACGTGAAAAAAGTTCAATTTGCAAATTTATTAACAATAAAAAAACTGAGAAAGCACATGTCCATAAGTATTCACAGCCTTTGCCATGAAGCTCCAAATTGAGCTCCGGTCCATCCTGTTTCCCCTGATCATCCTTGAGATGTTTAATTGGAGTCCACCTGTGGTCAATTCAGTTGACTGGACCTGATTTAGAAAGGCACACACCTGTCTATAGAAGGTCCCACAGTTGACAGTTCATGTCAGAGCACAAACCAAGCATGAAGTCAAAGGAATTGTCTGTAGACCTCCGACACAGGATTGTCTCGAGGCACAAATCTGGGGAAGGTTACAGAAAAATGTCTGCTGCTTTGAAGGTCCCAATGAGCACAGTGGCCTCCATCATCCATAAGTGGAAGACGTTCAAAACCACCAGGACTCTTCCTAGAGCTGGCCGGCCATCTAAACTGAGCAGGGGAGAAGGGCCTTAGTCAGGGAGGTGACCAAGAACCCGATGGTCACTCTGTTAGAGTTCCAGAGGTCCTCTGAGGAGAGAGGAGAACCTTCCAGGAGGACAACCATCTCGGCAGCAATCCATCATTCAGGCCTGTATGGTAGGGTGGCCAGACGGAAGCCACTCCTTAGTAAAAGGCACATGGCAGCCCGCCTGGAGTTTGACAAAAGGCACCTGAAGGACTCTCAGACCATGAGAAACAAAATTCTCTGGTCTGATGAGACAAAGATTGAACTCTTTGGTGTGAATGCCAGGCGTCACGTTTGGAGGAAACCAGGCACCGCTCATCACCAGGCCAATACCATCCCTACAGTGAAGCATGGTGGTGGCAGCATCAGGAACTGGTAGACTAGTCAGGATAAAAGGAAAGATGACTGCAGCAATGTACAGAGACATCCTGGATGAAAACCTGCTCCAGAGCGCTCTTGACCTTGGACTGGGGCGACGGTTCATCTTTCAGCAGGACAACGACCATAAGCACACAGGCAAGATATCAAAGTAGTGGCTTCAGGACAACTCTGTGAATGTCCTTGAGTGGCCCAGACTTGAATCTGATTGAACATCTCTGGAGAGATCTTAAAATGGCTGTGCACCGACACTTCCCATCCAACCTGATGGAGCTTGAGAGGTGCTGCCAAGAGGAATGGGCGGAACTGGCCAAGGATAGGTGGGCCAAGCTTGTGGCATCATATTCAAAAAGACGAGGGTGGAATTGCTGCCAAAGGGGCATCGACAAAGTATTGAGCAAAGGCTGGGAATACTTATGGACATGGGATTTCTCAGTTTTTCTTATTTTTAATAAATTTGCAAAAACCTCAAGTAAACTTTTTTCACGTTGTCATTATGGGGTGTTGTGTGTAGAATTCTGAGGAAAAAAAATGAATTTAATCCATTTTGGAATAAGGCTGTGACATAACAAAATGTGGAAAAAGTGATGCGCTGTGAATACTTTCTGGATGCACTGTAACTACTGAACAATGTATTATGCGGTATTTTGCGTATCCAAACACTTTAGCGACATTTCCAGAGATAAACGTTGGACAGTACTGGGTGTACAACCGATTTAATGAGACACAAATAGACAGAAGTGCTAATAAATAGTATGATACTGCAGTTTTTTTACCAAAGTTTGCTGTGTATGTCGCCATTTTGGATTAACGTCATAATCTGAAGTTGGACAGACCAGCTCTGGGTTTCTGAGTAGGAAATCCAATTTATGGGAGTATTCCAGTTGAAAACTCTGACTAGGATCTCAGAAATTCAGACTTCCCAGTTCAAATGTAACACAGCATTAAAAATGACAAAATGGACGCACTTATTGATTGTGTACGCATCACAGTTCGCTCTGGAGGACGGCATACAGTGCGTCAGCTGTACATGATTAGGTTGAGAAGGCGAAGAAAAGGCAGTTGGCTAGCTTTCAATGTTTTTGCCGCTAATGCTAGCACTGCTGCCCCAGAGATGTGTTGGTAAGAGAACAGAGCCAGCAGTAGTGGGATTGTGACTGTTGTCACAGCTGTAGCACCCCATTGTTGTTTTGCCACACGGATGGCAGTGCTCAGCCCATTCAAATAGGCAGAAAAACACATGAATTCTGATCTGACTGTTCTTAATCATGCTGCATGCTCACAAATCGGACACGCATCTGGTCAAGGACCACATGTGAAAGTGACACGGATCTGATTTGAAAAGATTGGCTTTCCGCGTCCACACAGCCCTGAAAACATCAGATTTGTGCCAGATCAAAGCAAACATTAAGAATTGAGTCACTTCAGGCTGGTAATGTGAATGTCGCCACGGTTAATCTATAAGACCGTGTATACTCGCGGATAAGTTCTCCTGTGGATAAGCCGGAACTTGAATTTTTTGTATAATTTCTGGTATTTTATAATGCCGGCTGTATAAGTCAAATGCGGAAAACTCACACTATTGGTCCAAGAGATTACGATATGCTAATGCCCACCTGAGAGAGAAACCACGGAGCACACGGCCTTTTCTTAATACGGTAAATAATACCCAAACTATTCCGAAGTGACATTTGCTCTGTTTTGTGTTTCTTATATCTCACACCCTCATACAACCTTTATCATAAGAGCATTCCTTATCTACGATGGAGCGTTCGATCAGAACAAAATATGAAGCTAGTTTTAAATTAAATGTCGTTGAAGTAGCGAAAGAAATTGGTAACTGCACTGCTGCAACAAAATTCAATGTGTCTGAGAAACTGATGTGAGATTGGAGGAGGCAAGAAGATCTAAAAAAAAAATAAAAAATTTAAGTGTTGCATTTTTGAACAGGCGTATAAGTCAGGGTCTGACTTTATGATCGATTTTTTGGGTTTCAAGACCCGACTTTTACGTGAGTACATACGGTAACTAATTTTTATTTAATATAAAAGATAAATTATAATATAAGGATTAAGAAAATAAATAACAAGCTGGGTGGACTGGCAGATAATCATAATTCAGATAATCGTGAATTATCACAGAGGGACTTGGACAGCAGTCAGGCTTGGGCAGATCTGTGGCAGATGAAATTTAATGGCAATAAATGTAAAGAATTACACATAGGAAGTAAAAATGTTAGGTTTGAATACACAATGGGGGTCTGAAAATCGAGAGTCCACCTTATGAGAAGGATTTTGGAGTCATAGTGGACTTGACGCTGTCATATACTGTATAGCGCCCTGATAGGAGTGGAGCACAAGTCACAGGAAGTTCTGCTCAAACTTTATAACGCACGGGTGAGACCTCATCTAGAGTCCTGTGTGCAGTTTTGCTCTACAAAAAGGACATACCAGCACAAGAAAAGGTCCAGAGAAGAGCAATTGGGCTGATTAAGGGCTACAGGGGATGAATTATGAGTATTAAAAGAGCTGAGCCTTTACAGACATGAAGAGGAGACCTGACTGAAGTGTTTAAAATTATGAATTGAATCAGCCCAGTGGATCGAGACGGTGACTTTAAAATGAGTTCATCAAGAACACAGCTGGAAACTAAGGGCAAATTTCTCACTCAAACTTTAGAGAACACAGAGAACCAAAGACACATGGAATAAGTGACCAAGTAGTGTAGTGGACAGTTGGACCTTAGGGACTTTTAAAATTCAATTTGTTGACATTCTGGAGGAATTAAGCGGATAGGACTGGTGAGCTCACGGTGGTGCAGTGGGTTCACTTCCTGGGTCCTCCCTGCGTGGAGTTTGCATGTTCTCCCCGTGTCTACGTGGGTTTCCTACCACAGTCCAAAGTCATTCAGGTCACCTAGCGTGTGCTTGGTGCGTGGGTGTGCCGTGCGGTGGGCTGGTGCCCCGCCCGGGGTTTGTTTCCTGCCTTGCACCCTGTGTTGGCTGGGATTGGCTGTAGTTAGGATATAGCGGGTTGGATAATGGATGGACTGGTGAGCTTTGCTGGGCTGAATGGCCTGTTCTTGTTCAGACTGTTCTTTCACGTTGACAAGATGATTTACAAATGCAGCTCTCATTCAGTCTCTGGGTAAGAATTCAAGTGTAAATCCTTGCTATGCAGATTAGGTTTTACTCTCTGGGAAGTAACTTGAAGAACCAGAACAAGACATAAAAAAAAAAATTACAAGTTCTTTCTTTCAAACTTTTGAAGAACAAAAAAAAAAAAAAGATTTGCCAGTTTAACACAATGACTGCTAAATACCTCTAGGAGGTACTTTGTGATCTGTCTTCAGGGCTGGAGCGCCAAACACGAGCAACATAGTGGGTAACACATGTAAATAGAGGACTGTGGGTGTCCGAAATAAAACAAACAATCAGCATAGAATACAATATTTCGTGCGCAGTTCCATTTTTCTTCTTAGCTGTACATAATTTGCATATGTAGAATCAACACCATCTCAATTTTTCTCAGCAATGAGCGTCTCGCCACTGTAAAGTTCGCGTGGAAATGGAGTTCAGTTGCAACGAATTGTGTAACCTCAAGTGTGTCAGAGCCAGCCGGGTTTTTACAAAGATGGCGTGCACAAAGAATTTTCTGTCCGGTGTGCCAACTATAAAATAGATTTTTTTTTTTTTTAAATAATGTTTTTGAGTTTTGCTTCTAGAAGGACAGCATTGCAAACAAATTTACAGATTTTAACTGTGGCAGTCATTATGTTAAATCATGCCATTGTCTAACCTGCTTCATCCAGAGCAGGATGCTAGCACAGGGCACAAGACAGGAACAAACCCTGGACTGGGCACCAGTGCATCACAGGGCAAAAACACACACACCCCCCCAGTGCACACACACACACACACACACAGGCCAATTTAATGTCACCAATTCACGTAATCTTCATGTCTTTGGGAGGAAACCCACACAGACAAGAGGAGAACATGCAAACTCCACACAGAGAGGACCCGGATGGCGGACCCTGGTCTCCTTACTGTGATACAGCAGCGCTACCACTGTGCCACTCTAATAGTGTATGACCATATATTATATACCCTACATTTATTTTCTTTTCCATTGCTAACATGTTCATTTGTATAACAGTTTGATTCATTTTGTCTTAAAGCAACATTTTCTTTTTGTTTTTAATAAATGAGAATGCCCTAAGCTGTACACTTTCCTTCTCTGCCTATCTTTGGTCTCGTAAAGTTACTTGACAGGTTAAAAAATAAAAACTCAAGACTCAGAAGCAATATTTTTTTCTTATATTTTCAATTCACTCTTTTGTATTTTCACATTTTTAATTAAAGCAAACCTCCCACAAAAAAAAAAAACTTGGTTTGACTGTCTGATCAAATAGGAGTGTTGGAAAATATCGGATTTGTGATTCCATTCACTTTGTATATTATGACCAAATTACTGACCTCCTGTGCCCAGTAACTAAATAATTTGCCGTCCTTTGTATGGTTTCCTCCTGCGTTTAATGAATGGGCCCAATGCAGGGCGGCCCATTACTACTTGTAGCTGAACTGCTCGTTGTGCACACGTAACATGAATTCTCACACACTGTCTACGGAGCAAAGGCTGTCAGCATCACTGCTAGGGCTACGTGCCACCTCACTGGGTTCCTTAAAGTTAATGTAGTGTGTTTATGTCTTTATTAACAAGGCAAATGGAGTGTTAAATGCCTGGATGCAATTCCAAATTGTAATTCTTTATCTATTTCTACTTTTTCTTCAAATGAATACTTCTCTTCCCTTCATTTTGACTATTTTGTATGTCTGGAGTACTAGTACTTTATTTTAAAGGCTAGTGATTTGCTAATTAACCATTAACAGTTTCAGTCTTTTGTTTAAGCAGCACTGTAAGGAGAGAACAGCGACGCCTGCTACCATATCATATGATGGCCCCCAGCTGTAGTCGGACCCCTGCTTGTTCACTTTGGACAAGGACACCTCCCTTTGGCTGATCCCCACAAGCTGCCACTTACTGATTCAGAGGCCTTGGGACCACAGACAGGACGTGAAGCAGGGAATGGTGAGACCGAGCAGTATTCCTAGCAATCATATGCCGTAAGATACTTCTTACAAAGTAAAAAACAAATGCTCTCTTTATTTGGTGTTTTCTTGACTGTACCACTGATTGAGCTGATTGTATTACGTAACGCACACCACGGCCAAGAACTGAAACACAGATTACATTTTTATGTCAGCATATTTGTAACTCTGATTTAATCAGCTGCACTAGTGAATGAAAATGCAGAGTTCACTATCCCAGAGTGGAAACCTGGTGTTCAGCTGCAAGTGACAGTCAAGGAGCAGAGAGCAGTGCCATTCTGAATAAAGCCACCATGCCTCAACGAAGATGAAGTCCAACAGCTGTCTGCTTTAACTCATTAAGTCAGTAAGCACTGCTGTCACTTTATAGATTTCTTTAAATAAAGAAATCAATAGCAAGTCACAAAAAACTTCTGGCCTGGAATCATTTCAACATAATAATTGCCTGGTGTATAATTGGAGGAAGATTCACAGGAGAAAAATGCATTCGTACTGACCTTCTGCTCCCTGCAGGAAACAAACAGGAACCATTAGTGCTGCAGCTGTGCTCCTCCTATCAGATCACCATAACTCACGTCGTACAGTCAAACTCACTTTAAAAGACCACTGAGAATGCACTTGAGAAGTCATTGTAAACTTTAAAAAACATAAATGCTGCATAAAAGCCGAGACTCCACTTGAATGCCGATTATACATCCTACACAATGTCGTCAAAAGCAGACTCAGTGCTGTGCCTGCCGGGCCTTTTCTGACCCGACACTGACACCCCTTTTTTAGGTGCTCTGGGGTCCCATTTTTCACACTGAGCCAATTGTGTATTGATTGACCATCTTAACCTCTAGTTGTGATGAGTTTTAGAACAGATGACATTTAGGATATTTTTATGGGATGTTAACATGCAGCACCATGAATGGAAAGTAAAATCCAATAAAAATGGACAGTGAAATCCAATAAACTAGATAGATAGATAGATAGATAGATAGATAGATATGAAAGGCACTATATAATAGATAGATAGATAGATAGATATGAAAGGCACTATATAATAGATAGATAGATAGATAGATAGATAGATAGATATGAAAGGCACTATATAATAGATAGATAGATAGATAGATAGATAGATAGATAGATAGATAGATAGATAGATAGATAGATAGATAGACGTTTTCACACTCAAATCCACACAAAGGCTTTATAATGAGACCCCAGTTGTGGGATCAGAACACACATTTCTGTATCCATTTGGCAGCAGCACAGCACCCTAGTAATACTGTACACTAAGACTAAAACCCTTTACTTTTTGTGATTTTTTGAATAAATGATACAATTTATGCAGTTGTATTTGTTGTCAAGTTAATTTTCTTATTACTTTAATTTCTTTTGGTCTGTGTTGCTTATTAAATCTCCCAAGTGTTGAACACATTCATTTTCTTAATATTCTGTTAAGGATATTTGTTTTCTTTTAAGGTAATTAACTGACCTGCTTTAGTTTCAGATTTTACTGCCTGAATGCCTGTTCTTGAGTACTTTGCCAGAACCTTTGTGTTTGTTTTTGTGACTGATGACATATCTAGTGGCCTGTGAGTACCTTATATATGGTTGCTGTCAGAATTTCTCTCCCCAGAAGCCCCACATTTCTTTTGATTTTTTTTTTTTGTCACAACTCTTCCATAAATATTCTAAAAGCACCTTACACTTCCTCCATACATCACGAGGCAAGTGACCTCAAATCTTCAGATGTCCCTTTCACAATCGCCCTAATCCCCAGAATAGCTGGCTTACCCTCATGCTTCGACGCTTGAAGAAGTCCTGGCGCAGCAGGGGCAAGCCGTGAGTGGAGTCGGCTGGCGACTGGTAGTCAGATGGGCTAGCAAGGGCAGGAGAGCTGGCACAAAGAGACTCTGGCAGCTGGCCGAAAAGCACAGACAGCGATACAACACAAAGAAGCGGGTCAGCATCATAAAAAATGCAAAGCACATAAAGTGGCATAGCAACGTGTGGCAGCAGAGGGCACTTGTTCTCGCGACAAATGAACACATATTTACAAATAGAGAACTCTACAAAATTAGTTAAACAGTTCAATTTAAATTTAAACTCATGATCACAAGAAGATAAATGCTGCTGTTACAAGCTCTGCCACCAATACATCAGCTTTAAGGATGGTAAATACATCTGCTTGAATAGAAAGAAATAAAAGAGTTTTGAAGACATCACGCAGGCTGTTCTGAAATGCTGGAAATTCTTGAGACTTGTCATCCTCGAGGAGGCAGAACAGGAGGTGAGGAGAGGGACAGCTTCTGTGGCTCAGGTCACCGTAGTAGCTGACAAGCTCCATACTGACATGGCTGCAGGTAAAGTGTAGGGCTGCCGCGATTATTTCATGTACTCGAGTAGTCGATTAAAAAATAATAATAATAATCTAATTGTATTTCTTAATTGACTAATCATACCTGCACCCTGCCAAATTGCTTGCCGACATTCTATGATGTTCATTACAGTAAGTTAATAACAGCAGGAGATGATCCACATTCCCAAAGGTAGGTCCTTTCAAATGTTGACCCAACGTTTCCTCTGTATTGGAGTGTTTTAGTGTTTCTGCACAATCAACACAAAGATGTTTATCCACAGCAGCACTACTTCCACACACGAACACGTTGTAGCGGTGCTACATGAAGGGGGCGTCTTAACGTGTTTTGTGCCGAGTCGCCTCTTTCATAGTGTTGTCCCATTTTGTAGTCTATGGTGCGTCTGTGTAAATGTTGTTCCCCTGGAAACAGAGGGGGAAAGGAGAACGCTACAGGACCTCAATTACCCCTAAAGGTAATTTTCCTGTCCACCCATCAAATCCCTCCGGCATATTTCTAATTTAAACAAGAGGAGGGGAAATAAGGAGGAGGAGAAGGAAAATAAACAGAACACAACGTCGGACGCATCACGCGAGACAGAGAAACGCCGATCCGGGTCGTCACATACCTGAACGCCGGACCTGTAACGATCTCGCCATTCTCACAACACCCCGGGGTTCAGTAGTATCGGGACAGATCGAGGACCATATGGTGAGACTGTTTCTTTTTTTATTTCGGGAGAGGAGTGAACAATCAAGTGCTTCCATATTGCAGTTACCGCTGGACAGTTTCTAACCGGTTCAAGGTCATGTCCATTAATCATTCTCTGGACTTGTTCAGTGTAGGGTCAAGGGAGGGTTTGCACTTTATTTTTTATTGCTGCAACATTTATTATAATATTCCGCTGCTCACTTGTGAGGTTGGGGGTGTTAGGGGAGGGGGTAAGGTGACATATTTAGACTGGCATTTTCTTTCACTTCTTTTTCATTAACACTAGGGGGCTTCACCCCGTGCTTGCTTCGCTCGCCAACCCCCTTGCCTGAGCTTCACGCTAACCACTTTGAGTCTCTCCACTCGCGTGTGTGGATTTCACTTTCACGAAACAACAAATATTTTATTTCTCGTGGATACGCCTCTTCATTGGGAAGAAACATTACTTTTCCCTGATGGCAACACAAATTAGACGATCTACGAGTCTCTGACTTAAAGTTTAAAGTCAAGCCATGTCTACATCCTTCTGTCATATCACCTAAGTCCATATATTCGATCTCTTTTCGCTTTTTACCATTTCGTCAAAATCACATTGAATTTTGATTCCGTATTTGGAATGACATCGTGACAACGCAACGTATAACTGCCCGTGAGTGAATATCGTTTCTTTCTCTCTACACGAACTGTGTCTGACAATAGCATTCACACAAATAAGTAATGACTGAGCTGTGTGTGTGGCTGTAAATGTTTCAGATGTGGGCAGGACTTTTCCAAATCTCTTTGTATAAAGTCTTGTCAAACAGGGCTTGAAATTTTCTCTTGTAGGATTTCACTTTCACCAAACAACAAATCTTTTAATTTTCGCAGATATGCCTCTTCGTTGAAACACTACCTTTCCCTGATGGCAACACGAATTAGACAATCTACAAGTCTCCGACTTAAAAGTTTAAATCCGAACAATATGCTTGATCTCTTTTCGCTGTTCTGTCATTTCACCGAGTAATAATTTCCGTTTGTTTGCACTAATGCAATCTTTACCATCATTTTTTTGAGACTTTCGAATTTTCATACTTCCATTATCTCTAACCTGCCCTGCATGTGTATCAGGCCAACATTTTTGAATTCTTTACGATGTTCTACTTTGTCATCAACTCTTTGTCTTTTATTTCTGGCCCCAGACGTGGTTAAATCTCTTGGCACAAAGTCTCATCTCGCGGAACGTGAAAGTGTCTCTCTGAGAAAGTCACGTCTCGTCTCTCTCTTCCTAAGATTTTTTTATTATAATAGAGAGATGCATATTCACTTAATTATTTTGCATACTGTTTCTCCTTCTGCTTATTTTTGATCACCGATTGGGGAAGTTATTGGAAGAAGTACAGTTTGTCTAAGTCTAACGCCCCTCAGGTTGCCAGGCCACAGGTCTTGGCGGTATAGTCGCCGGTCCGGACGATTGGGTTGTCCGTTATAACGTGAAGCCGAAACACTCTGAAACTACAGCAGAGGACATCAGCTACAAAAAGTAACCCACTTACACGTAGTCTCACTGAAGCCAGACATGTAATATAAACATCCGGAGACCACCACATCACTTGTGCTTAAAAGTGGGTGGGAACAATTAGACGGCTCACTGAGTGTCACATTTCTAAACCAATCCAATGCCTCATGAAGGCAGTGCTCAAAGTAGGGGCGGGGCTTTTGGACTGCAAAGATGAGAAGTGCTCTCGTGGTCTGACAGAGAGAAAACTTCTGATTATGATGATCCATCTGCCGTTGAAAAGTCTCCTAAAAAAACCTCTTTGGACGTACAATTGTGTGCTGCGTGTGTTGAAAGCACATTGCACATGTTAAAAATAAGCATTGCCTGATACAAGGAAAAAACCTTCCGGTGACATCACATTGTACAATGGCATTCAAAGACATTAATGGACGAGCGGTAAACGTTCACGATGTGTTGGCGCAGGTACTGTGTGTGCTCTCTGTTGTTCAGTGTAATGACAATAGTGTAGGAGTCAATGTCAGATTGAAAGAATTGTCTGCTATATTCATGAAATTTCGAATAGTAAAATATGCATTTGAAGTAACCGGTGTGTCACGGTCCGTCAAAAGGACCACCGTTAAGAGAGTCGGATGACACAGAGCCACAGGAGATGCGGATTTCAGTACTAAAAACACCTGAATCAACAAGTCTGCCTAACAACACCAGCAAAGCACAGAGAATGCTGCATAACATCCACTTTCTGACTACGCGTCTGAACGAATAACTAAAGAAATCTAACATTATTGTCTAGCTGGAAATGCAAACGCACCATGACAAAATAGCCACTGCGTTTTAACACATTGACCACAACGCTTATCCAGCCTCGGTTTGCTGTTGGTGAATGACTGAAAGATCACTTCTCAAACGGGTGGAGCCAAGCAGGCTGTGGTGGTCTACGTGTGTCTGTTTTCCGTGATTGTCACTGCACTCATTATAATGTGCAAATTAATTATTAAGCTTCAGTTACCTTGTGCTACTGAGATCTTGAACAGGTAATCGCAATTGAACTTTTCATTTTCTCGCGCTGTCTTTCGTTCAGTATGTTTTGCTGGCTCTCTGAACTCCTGGCGGTGGTTTAAAACACACAGACTGAGGGAATTGTAGGTAAGTAATTTAAAATGGATTCTTATGATTTGAGACTTTGCACTGCAGGATTTTGATGCTCTTCACTACACACTTTTTAACGAGTTGTCTCCAGACATGTAATCTTGTTTGAGAATCACGACTGGCCCGAGAGACAACTTAAACTAAACCAACTGACCTCCTGGCATTTGGCAAAAAGCTCGGACATCATTAAACTGTGTAAAGAAGAGTTAAATGTCATCATCGGACATCGAAAATTTGAAAACAAGCATGATGCCTGTGATCTTTTTCTTGTGTTCTGTAAAAATGTTTAGTCAAACTGAGACTTGATTTGTAGGTTCTCTTATCACATTGCACGCTATGCACTCATTCCTGCTTGGCTGGGTGATTGAGCCCTGCTAAGGAGCGACATACAGGCACGTGTGCCTCTTGCCTTACACCCAGTGCTGCTGGGATAATAATTACACTGGTATTTTTACTTCAATATGATAAGGGTTACATTAAGTTCCTCGTTAATTTAAAACATAAACGGAGTACTTTAACGTGTTACACTACGGTTGTCGACTTAAATTTAGCGATTTTTTAAAATATTGAGACAAGATTATTACAGTCAGAAGGAATAATGTCATCACCTCAACATCTGTCTCTACTTCAATAAATTAAGTATTACATTAAGTTCCTCGTTACTTTAAAATGTAAATGGAGTATTTTACCGTTTTACACTACAGCTGTCGACTTAAATTTTGCAATTTTTGAAATACTGAGACAGATTATTTCAGTCAGAAGGAATAATGCGATCACCTGAACATCTGTCTCTGGAAATTTATTTTGCAGAAGCCTCTGCTAAATGCCCATGAAAGCGTGTGCGAAGTAAACACATTCGCAAGCTGACAGAACGTAGAGGACAAGCAGAGACTAGAAAATCCTTAAGGGTTTACATGGCCACATAATGGGATTATTCGTGGAAAAATCTACTTCTGTTAATCAGGCTTCTCAGAGGCCTCTAAATGGAATAAAGTCTTACGAGGCATTTTAGAATTCTGGTTTCTGCGAATAATCAGGTTATGAAAGCGCATGGAAGCGCATTAAATGAGGATACCATCTCAGCTATATAACAGCAGAATGATGCTTTGTCGTTACATGAATAGCAAAAATTGTACATCGATTGCCTAATCAATTTAATGCTGCAATCGCCTAATTTCCCCCTGGGGTCAAATAAATTTCTATCTATCTGTCTACAAGACATCTGCCCGGGGGAATCTTGTCCTGTTCTCTGTCCATGATGTTCATAGACAACTAATGGTCAAAGTGCAGAAGATCAGGTACTGTATATGTCAGGGTCTTTTCTCATAAGTGACGGCAGAAGGTATTTTCAGAATAAAAGAAGGACTGCCATGATGATTTTACTACACAGGATTTGGCACAGAAAAGAGGTGTTGAAGGTGAAGCGACATTCCCAAACAACATTTGAATTACTTCAACCAATCAATCAATCTCCATCTGCATCCTCACCTATACTTACGGATAAGGGTTATACGTGAAAAGCATGAGGTTACAGCGACAGGTGGTTGAGACTTTCGTTAATGGGTTCACACTCCATAACAGGATGAGGCACTTGCTGCTAGGAATTGAGAGGGTCCAGTCAGGTGGTTTATGTATGAGGGCCTTAAAATCCTGGGAAGTTTGCCAAGAATAATAGTAATACTAATAAAAATAATAATAATAATAATAATACAGTTTATTTACAGAGTGCCAGAACTGGAGAATATTGCTAAAATTCAAAAAACATAAAAACATTATCCGGCATCCAACAGGGCTGTGACAGACCAACATATTTTTTTCTTGTAGCACATGTCCAGTCTGATGGTTGTCAACACTTGTGTGTCAGAGGTTCGCCTTCCAGGCTCTTCAGAGGTATGTAATACCACTGCAGGAAAACAGGGGGTGCTGTCGCCAACAATATCACCTCCTTCTGCCTCCTCGATGCTGAGAAGACGTTCAGTGAGGGTAATTGACTCCGCCTCTTCTGATCTGAACCTTATAAACCCCAGACATCCCTGGAAATGGCCGTCTCATATACTTTCAAGCTCTTCTCATCCGAGTTACACCAGGAAGGAGATAACCATCATTTATTTTCTATTTTCTGCGTCATCATGCATCTGTTTTGATTCCATTCAACTTGAACTTGACCGCATGGTATACTGCTGATAAATACACCAAGGACGCTCATCAGGGCAGGCTGTTGCAACAGCAGGGCACTGCACAAGCAAGTGTGCACATGTTGGCACAGGAGAATGCAGAACAGAAAAGAACAGAAGAGCACAATACTGTAGCAATTCCACACATCACCGATCCCCCAAATTAACAACATCGTGCCCTGACATTATAAAAACAGAATTTTAATATTGCAAGCATACCTGAATCTGAAGGCCTGGATTTAAAAACTGTCCAAATATCTTTGACTTTGATCGAGAAGGCTGCAATTAAGTAAGAAAAGAGCCTCAGTAACAAATCTGTACTTAAAGCAAATCACTGAACTTTACAGCCAATAAGTAACATTATTATTGCCCTCTTTAATTGCATAAAAACATCATTTTTAACCATCGTGCATGTTTATGTGTAAAAGCAACAGTTCCTTTCATTGCCAGTTACCTTTGGCGGCGCCTCACTAATAGTGATAACAGGTTCAAAATACTTTGTGCCCCTGGCATTACGAATCTTCTTTTGTTCTTCTTGTTGTTCCTTCTCCATCTGATGGATATCACTAGAGAAATACATGGAGAGAAACATCACCATCTTGTTGGTTTGCAATGTTCATAAAATATGATATGATTATACACCATACTGTACACAGGTGGGTCTCGGGTTAGAGCTTTTCCACAGATATGAATGAGAACATAAAATCCCTCAAATTTACTTTTCAACTGAATTTCAATTAATTTGCATCTAAAGACATTTTAATTTATTATAAAGAAAGCAAACTACCGTATATACTTGCATTTAAGTTCTCCCCCTGATAAGTCGGATCTTGATTTTATATAATATATAATTTCTGATATTTTATAATGTCGGTCGTATAAGTCGAATGTGGAAAACGCATGCTAGTGGTCCAAGAGATTATGATATGCTAACGCCAACCAGAGAGAGTAACCACGGCCTTTCTTTTCTACGCATTGTGCCAACGTGACCACACAGTAATACCCACACTATTCTAAAGTGATGTTTGCACTGTTTTGTGTTTTTTGTATCTCACACCCTCATACACCTTTATCGTAAGAGGATCCTTTATCTACGATGGAGCGTTCGATCAGAAGAAACTAAGAAGCTGATTTTAAATTAAAAGTTGTTGAAGTGGTGAAAGAAATTGGTAACTGAGCTGCTGCAACAAAATTCGCTGTGTCTGAGAAACTGGTGAGAGATTGGAGGAGGCAAAAAGATGTAAAAAAAAATGTGTCGCATTTTTGAACAGGCGTATAAGTCAAAGTCTGATTTTATGATCGATTTTTCGTGTTTCAAGACCTGACTGAGTATATACGGTAGTTTTGCAGTGGACGAATATATCGCAGTCTTTACTAACAGTAAGGAATAGTACTGCAGATCAACTGCTAGATGGTGTTCAGAAGCCATTAAAATAGCTAACAGACTGTCAGGTTACAGTATATAGCGCCTTGATGTGTGGAGTACAAGTCACAGGAGGTTCTGCTCAAGTTTTATAACACACTGGTGAGGCCTCGTCTGGAGTCCTGGGTGCAGTTTTGGTCTCCAGGCTACAAAAAGGACAGAACAGCACAAGAGAAGGTGCACAGAAGAGCGACCAGGCTGATTCAGGGCTACAGAGGATGAGCTATGAAGAAAGATTAAAAGAGCTGAGCCGTTACAGAGATGAAGAGACACGAATGGAGTGTTTAAAATTATGAAGGGAATAAGTCCAGTGGGTAGAGATGGCGAATTTAAAATGAGTTCAAGAAGAACACGGGGGGATACAGTTAGACATTTGTTAGGTATAAATTTCACATCAAAATTAGGAAGTTTTTCTTCACACAGAGGATCACAGACACATGGAATAAGCGACCAAGTCATGAGGTAGAGATTAGGACTTTAGGGACCTTCAAATTTCAATCTCAAGTGGAAAGGACTGTCAAGTTTTGTTGGGCTGAATGACCTCCTCTCATCCAGGTTGTTCTAATGCTTCATTCTAGAACACTTCTGACCTTGTCACCATTTTCAGTCATTTTGTGCTTTGTGTGCACCCGGCAGCACTGCTGCTAAATGACTGATTGCACGATTGGAGACATGCGTGATACGAATTCAATTCAAATCCAATTATTTAGGATCTTTTCTACGGGTCCCAACAATTGTGTCCAGGTCACTTTAGAATACCTGTCTAGAATAAGCAGCACTTGATCTCTTGTCACACTTGCTTTGCTTTACTGGATGACATATCAAAAGCATGCAGGTATACAGTGTAGGGAAGAACTGCTTTTCATTTTGTCGCATTTTAGGGGACATACAGCACTTTTCAAATGAGCTGCAAGGGGACAAGCAAATTTGTCCACATCTGTAGCTGTCTGTAAATGTGAGTCCTAACTACATATTCTACTTGTGCTGTCACAGGGTGTACAGCCCCTGGAAGGGAAGGTGGGCTCTTAGCATTCCTTCAGGAAAGACAGCATGTGTCACCAAATGTAACTGATCTCTGTCACAGGTGAGTGTGGCTAGGCAGGCAGTTGGAGAGGCAGAACCTGCTGCTTATAATTGCCATCATCCTAAGTATGCCACATAGCCTGCATCACCTCAGACAGCACAGCTTCCGTCAGAGAAAGTGTCAGTCGCAGTGAGCTCTCAGCAAAGACAGCACATCTCTGCTGAGGAATCAACTGACCGGCAGCTTGTGGTGGCTTTTCTTGCCATCATTGGGCCTTTTTCACCTCTATGATGGACTGTACCATAAGTGCAGAATGTTTAAAAATAAAGTCACACAGTGTGCAGTGTACATACCTGTGATTCGTTATGTGAGCACATTATGTAATTAGTCGTTTGTAAAGTTTGTTTTTATGTCTGTCTGTGAACTTGTCACCGTGCTCTGTGCGTGCACTCAGTGCAGATTAACCAGATTAGTCGTGGTCACGGGGGTCTGCAGGAGTCCATCCCAGCTAGCATAAGGCGCAAGGCAGGGAACAAACCCTGGACAGGGCACCAGTTCATCGCAGCAGAACACACACACACCAACATCAACCACTAACTTGAATGTCTTTGCACTGTGGGAGAAAACCAGAGCACCAGGATGAAAACACATGCAGACACAGCAAGAACATTCAAACTCCACGCAGGGAGGTGAACCTCAGTCTCTTTACTACGGGGTAGCAATGCTACCACTGTGCCACCCACTGTGAAGTGAGCTCTACAATAAAATCAGAATTTCAGTTTGTGTTTGTGCTTTGTGATGTTACGCACAGTAATATCGCTTCACTTTGATTACAGTAGTAAGTTTGTTTTTTGGAAAATATGTAACAAAGCATTATTCATTCTGCTGATTATTTTTATTAATGACGTATTCAGTGCAATTTACAAATTACATACTGCTCTAGGTTATAAATGCTGTCAGTAATGAAACTTGTTCATAACTCAAGGGCCGGCTAGAATGTATTGCTTGTTTGTGCATTTTAAGTGTAGACCGAATTAGACAAATTATTATAAATATTTAACATTAAAGCTCCAGGACATCTCTGTAATTAGCTAATAGCAGACAGACATAAATGGGCTGCGGCAAATGGTCTCTGTTTTCTTAAATTACATCTTGCCTGAGGTGCCTTGAAAGCTTGCATATTGTAATCTTTTTAGTTAGCCAATAAAAGGTGTCATTTTGCTTCACTTCTCGCTACATTCCTAAATTAGGTGAAGTCAAAAGTGGGCTACTTTAAGGGTCTGAGGTGGGGCTGGTGCTCTTTGTAATAAAGATAAATTATTTATAAAAAAACAAAACTAGACGGAGCATCAGCTACCCTAAAGAGAGTACAGTCTCAACAGTTGGGCCTAGACAGAATTTATAATTAGCTGATTAAGGGAAATGAAGTTTGACAAAAAATGTGAAGTTTTACAAACAGAAAACAAAGATATTAAAGTTAGTTACACAATGGGAATTTGCAATGAGACTCTACACTTTTGATCACAGTTTCTTAAACTACATGCTGAGGAGTTGCCATTGCCTTCAATGGGAAAGGGTTGCGTACGACCTGCAAATTGTCTTGTGTTGTAACAGTCAATTTAAGTAATCAACACTGCTCTGTTATGACCTGCAGCAACGATTCTACAAGGCCCAAATCCCCAAACACTCAAACCACAGGGATGACTGTTAGCGATCGGTCTCCAAATGGGAAGGGGATGACTGTTGGTGACGATTCTTGGTCTACAAGACACTAAGGACAGCAAGATTTCTAATGTGGCTCTGAAATGAACAAATTTGTTACTTTATCTCAATTTCCAGGTAGCTCAGTTGCGTTTCGCACTGCAAACTTTCAAGTGAGCTAAGCACGTCAATAAACATCCCATGGATGTGACAGAGATGGGAGTAGATTCATACCTGGTGTGTATGTGCGTCTCGGTAACTGCAGGTCCGACATTGTGGTCGGCAGCATAGGAGCGCCGTAGGGGACTGGACTTACTCCGGTCCTGTTCAGCCAACATACATCGAACTTCCAGTACAACTGAGTCCTGCCACATGCAAAAGTTCGCTGACGACACTGCTATGGTGGGCTGCATCAGGAGTTGGCAGGAGGAGGAGTATAGGAACCTAATCAAGGACTTTGTTAAATGGTTCAACTCAAACCAACTACACCTGAACACCAGCAAAACCAAGGAGCTGGTGGTGGATTTTAGGAGGCCCAGGCCCCTCATGGATCCCGTGATCATCAGAGGTGACTGTGCAGAGGGTGCAGACCTTTAAATACCTGGGAGTGCAGCTGGATGATAAATTGGACTGGACTGCCAATACTGATGCTCTGTACAAGAGAGGACAGAGACGACTATACTTCATTAGAAGGCTGGCGTCCTTCAACATCTGCAATAAGATGCTGCAGATGTTCTATCAGACGGTTGTGGCGAGCGCCCTCTTCTATGCGGTGGTGTGCTGGGGAGGCAGCATAAAGAAGAAGGACAAACTGGTGAGGAAGGCAGGCTCTATTGTACGCACGGAGCTGGACAGTTTGACATCAGTAGCAGAGCGACGGGCGCTGAGCAGACACCTGTTAATCATGGAGAATCCACTGCATCCATTGAACAGGATCATCTCCAGACAGAGGAGCAGCTTCAGAGACAGACTGAGACTTCAGAGACCCCACACTATGCGACTCTTCAATTCCACCCGGGCGGGTAAACGTTAACACCACACAAGATTATAGACTGTTATATCTGCCTGGCACTCTCCACCTAGCACTTTCACTTTAACTTGCACTGCATTGTTATCACTCTTTAATTTAATATTGTTCTTTATCAGTATGCTGCTGAAGTATGTGAATTTCCCCTTGGGATTAATAAAGTATCTATCTATCTATCTATCTATCTATCTATCTATCTATCTATCTATCTATCTATCTATCTATCTATCTATCTATCTATCTATCTATCTATCTATCTATCTATCTATCTATCTAGTGCCTTTATCTATCTATCTATCTATCTATCTATCTATCTATCTATCTATCTATCTATCTATCTATCTATCTATCTATCACAGGGCAGAAACGTTTTTATCGGGAGAAAAAATATCAGGAGGGGTGACAGTTGTTGAGCTTGTGCACCACCTTTTTTTCCACAGTTTTTTGATTTATTTGCTAAACACGCCTCTACGAGCAAAACGCCTATTATTGAACTCCTATTACCGAGTGTATTTACTCTCCAGTAGCCACCACATGAATGTAACCTCAATGTCGTTTATCTTGAGTAACATGTCTACTGTTTTAGCTTATACACCACCGGTCAAAGGTTTTAGAACACCTCAGGTTTTCTTCAAACGTAATCAGCTGAAATGCAATGAATGACCTAAAATGGTGAAAAGGTCAGCAGTAAACTGCCAGAGGTTTAAATTTAAAGTTTAGGTTAGCAAAAACTGAAAAAAGGAAATTGAAGAATATTAGTGAAGGGCCTTCACTAGGGAACAAAGTAAGAGGTTACAACCTAAAGATGCAATGAAAGTAAATGAGGCCTTGAAAGTTGAACAAGACAATTTGCACAGGTGTCCCAACTTCTGTTGATTACTTAAAACCCCTCCATGTGTCTTAAAGCAGAGTTGGAGCAGACTGTGTTACTACACCCTCTGAAGTGCTACTTGGGACAATACTCCAGTGATAATGTCAAGAAAACGACAATTAACTTTAAATAAATTGGGGCTGAGCATTATTACCCCGAGAAGAGAAACTGCAAAAAAAAAAAGTGTCAGTGAGCTCAGTGGAGTCCTACACAATCCAAAGGCAACTGGGAACTGTGAAGAAGCTCTGATTGGAAGAGATCTAGCAGAGCTGAAGTCACCACCCAATCAGAAGACAAATTTCTGAGGGTCACTAGCTTGCGTGGTCACAGGCATCTCACAGCACAACAGCTTCAAGCACAGCTTAACAGTGCGGGTCGAAAAAAGCAAACGTCAATGCCTAGTGTGAAGAGGAGACTTTATGTTGCAGGTTTGACAGGGTGAGTGGCAGGAAGACAGCCATTCATTAAAGGACAAAACAGGGCCCTGAAATACCTGCAGACTGGAAGAAAGTCTTACAGACCGAGGAATCCACATGTGAAATCTTACGCGGGGTGTTTGTGACAGGATGGTTCCTCAGTGTGTGTCACCAACTGCCAAACATGAAGGAGGAAGTGTGATGGTTTGGTATTCTTTGGCAGGAGGGAGAGTTGAGGACTGGCATTTTGAATCACAAGGGTTACCACAGCATTTTGCAGCACCACGCATTGCTGTCTGGTTTTTCGTCTAGTAGGCCAGGCGTTCCTCCTACATAAAGACAATGACCCAAACAAACCTCCAGGCTATGTCAGACTACGTTAAAAGAAAAGAACAAGAAGGTACACTTCAAAACGAGGACTGGCCAGTTTAGTCTCCAGACGTAAACCCCATTGAGTTAGTTTGGGATGAACTGGACAGAAGGGTGAAAGAAAAGCAACACAAAGGGCTGCAGCAGTGCTGGGGAGAGCTTGCTGACTAATATTTGATTTCCCTTTTAGAAGGAATGCCATGTGTGTGTTTGGCTGTTATATCAGCAAAAGGTGCAGGCTTACTTTAATGAATCAAAAATCAGAATAAAACTTTGTACACTTAATGATTCCGTGACTTCTTTTTTTTTATTTGCCACTGTTTATTTGTTCTATGCCTTGATTTCATGTAACATTAAGACATTAAACGGAGTGCATTTCCATAAAAACTGAAAAAACTTTAGTGTTCAAAACTTTTGACTGGCAGTGTAGATGTTTGTTAACAATGCTCTTTCTGGAATTTTGTAAATTAACATTTACTACTGTGGCCTGCAGAGGGCACTCCGGCCATTCAAACCCGACTCACACAATCGCAGCACATACGCTTTTTCTTTTTTTCTTTTTTCCTACAGCACAGACTCAGACACAACATCACCAGATCTTTTTCTTCTTTCTCTCTTTTCCTCCACTACTCCTGGTAACCTTTGTCTTCTCCCACTCGACTCTGGCACCTGGAGTAATGGCTGCTGGCTCCTTTCATATGATACCCGGAAGTGCTCCAGGTGCTCGTTGACCCACTTCTGGCAGCAACTGCAGCACCCCCTGGTGGCGTCCATTGAACCCAACAGGGCTGCACCAAACTCCAGCTCGCATAAGAGTCCTAAGGGAGTCTCAGGCACCACTGCAGCCCAGGGGGGCTGCCACCTAGCATTCTGGGGGAGGTAATGCTCTGGATACGCTCGCTCCCCTGGTCCTTCCAGTGTGAAGGCATCCCGGCCAGGCAAGGGCCCCAGCTGTATGCCACGCTACATATGGCAGAGATAAAGCTGTTGCATTAAGAGGAAGCCCCCATCTATACATATGACTTTCAGATTGTCTAGTCGTTGGAGTCACAGGGCACTGCCATTCATTTCTCACCACCTCTTTATGTATTTTGTTTGACCCGATCACATGTGGCTTTACTTTTTTATATCTTTTATAGCTGCTGTCCGGGAGCAGGCGCAAGAGGCTGAGAGTCACAGGTAGCTAATTGTGTGAGTTGTTTTATGTGCATTGTGCTGTATGTATGTATTTATTTTTACCTTTTTATTGTTTTTAATGTCCCACGTTAACCGACGACTAGTTATGCTGTGAATGAGATTCTCTAATTACCGACAGCAGATGCTTAGCGTAACTAAACACAGCACACACAATTTTATACGTAATGCACAGAATTCAATGTAGTTAGATCAGCTCTGTGTCAGATCACACTCATACCTCATGTCACCTGCTCCTGGGTTTGCTTGGTAGCCCACCAAGACCACAGATTTCAAAGGGTTAACACCAGGGTGCGATTGATATGTTCACATCTACCTAACATGAGCTGAACGTTTGGGGATACTGCATCAGGGTTAGAAAAGCAGGCCTTTACACGACTGCAGCAGAAGAGCCTGCTTCAGAACAGAAAATGAATTCCGGGGGGGTTACATTGTCAGGTCACGACATTTGGGCTGACGTCACTTTCAGCATAGGAGGCCGCTTACTACGTGCAATCTGCATGTTGTCCCAGGGTACGTATTAGATTCTTCTCATGGCTCAGAGACATCTGGGTAAGTCAACAGGGATCTCTAAACTGGCTGGACATTCATGTGCCTTCCTGGCAAGCGTCCACTTGTGTCAGGATGGAGTCCACAAGGCCCACTCTGGACCGCTTTTTAAAAAAGTGGTAAATATGGAAAAATATCAAAAATTAAGTCTGTCAGCGTCTAGCTGTGCTCTTGGAGGAGAACGGGGCATTGTTTATTTAGGCAGAGGCTGAAAACTTGAAGAGAATTACTAACCTTACAGCAAAGACAAGAAAAGAAAACACATTTTATTTATGTAATCTCTTTCTCATCACCTGTTTTATTTTCACCAAAATAATGCACAGGTGGACATAATCAAGCATCCTGATTAGAAGCAGCTGATAAAATGTCAGCGAATGACAAGATGCTTAACACCACCACATGGGCCAGCCAAGGCTCTTTTTATTTAGGAATAGTGTTTGGTTTCACTTACATGCAGAAGTAAACAATGCTCAGAAAACAGATGGATGCTTGGGAACATTCAAAAAAACTTTCAAGTAAATGTAGAGAAAGAAATAACACAACATGAGACAACATTAGCATCCATTCATCCATCTTACTAACACACGCACCCCGGGCAGGGTCATGGGGTAGCTGGATATTATCCCAGGAAAGGAAGGAGCAACACCTGGACAAGGCGTCAGGCATATTTCTGGGTGAATGCACACACACAGACACACACAGACATATAAACACACACACACACACACACACACACACACGCAAACACACACACACACACACACACACACACAGACACACACTAGGGTAAATTTAGCAGCAGTTTCTGACACGAATGTGAGGAACACTGGAGCAGCACAAAGAGCAGGCCTGTCTCCTGTTCTCTTCACTCTGCACACCTCTGACTAGAAATACAACAGCAGGTCACGTCACTTGCAGAAATTCTCAGGTGACTCTGAAGTTATGGGGCCTCAATGTATGATCACTATTCAAGGAGGCTATGTAGAGGTGGTCCACTCCCTCAAGTACTTGGGGGTCTACATCAATGACATGTTGGACTGGTCTCAGAACTCAGAGAAATGAGAGAAGAAAGGGCAGAGCAAGCTGTTTTTGCTTAGGAGACTGTGTTACGTTACTGTAGGAAGTGACATTTATCACATCTTCTACAACTCTGTGCTGACCATAGCTTTCAGGGAGTCCCAGTGAATCAACAAACTAAATAAAAGTGAAGGCTCAATTATGGGATGCACTCTGGACCCCCTGAAGGTCATAGCAAAGGAGAGGAGAATGAAGACATAACTGAGTGCCATTATGAACAATGCAGCACATCATCTCTCTGTGACACACCAACACCAAATACACCTGTGTAGTGCATCACTAGGACTGTCAGACATTTTCTTTCATTTAACTTTTTATTTTTAGTCATTCTGGTGTATGTGTCTATCTTTCTAGTTATATAGTATATTATATATATATTATATTAAATATATAGTATATTATATAGTGCCTTTCTATCTATCTATCTATCTATCTATCTATCTATCTATCTATCTATCTATCTATGTGTTATATAGTGCCTTTCACATCGGTCTATCTATAGATAGGGTTTAGAGGGTGTTGGTCATGAAGTCTTACTTGTTATGTGGATGTTCACCTTTTTAAGCCTGCATATGCCGTTTTCATGTCCAAATATTTTTGGATGATTCAGCCGGCTCTCTAGTACTTTTAGTATCATCCCTGAATTTTATTCTGTTCACCTAACCTGCAAGTCCCTGGGCTGTCATGATGTCCCATACTTGCTTAATTCAGGTGAGTGCTGAGGGGTACAAAGTCTGTCGTGCGAGTATTGGGCTCATATTAGGAGCTCAACCTGGACATGATGCTAGTTCACTGAAGTCCAAGTAAACGCTCACAGCCACACTCACTCTTACTCGCACACGCACACAGGGTTCAATTTGGAATCATCTTGAGAGAAGAGACCACGCATCTTCAGTCCTTTACTTTTGGTTTTATCTTTTATGCTCCGTGAAACTCCTCTTTTTGTCGTAATTTAAATGAAAATTACAAACAGACAACGTTTTCCATACCTGAGCTTGCACACCAACTCTGTGAATTTGGGTCTATCGGAGGGGTCATAGGTCCAGCAGCGGGTCATCAACGTGTACAGCGTAGGAGGGCAGTTCTCAGGCTTGGGCAGGCGGATTCCCTGTTCTAACTGGCTTATCACATCCTTGTTTTCCAGCCAGAAAAACGGCTGCTTTCCAAGGCTCATAATCTCCCACATGCAGACAGCTGAAATAAACACACACAGAGAATTAACCTCAGGTAGTGGAATTCTTTCTTAGATATGCAGGTTTTACGCTGATGTGAAAATGAGTCTTAGAAACCTGTTGAACAAAAATATTGAATTAAATTTAGTTTATTTTGACATATTAAATTTCCACTTATACAATTCAGAGTGCTGGACACATTTACAAATAATACACTCAGTGGCCATTTTATTAGGTCAGCCATGTCAAAAAGTAAGCACACCCCAAGAAGTGGTTTTCCTTTTTTAGCATATGTGGACATATCAAGTTTTGATCTTCATTTTAAAAGCATCTACAGATAAGGGTGAACTAATATAACAAAGCTCACATTTTTGTAGTGCACTCTATAATCTAAAATAAAAATAAATCCAAATGTCAAATGTGGAGGAAGTAAGATCACCCTTCGATTTATGAACACCTCAACTAGAATCAGGTGCAAAAGATTATAAACCTGATTTGAGAGGCTCTTCACCTGATGCTGTCTTATTTAAACCTCAGATGTTCAGTTTGGTTGGCTCCTTGTTGTCGAAGTGTGTGTTATCAAAGTGCCAAGATCCAAAAAGCTCTCGGAGATCATCAGAAAGAAGGTTATAGATATCTATGAGTCTGGGAAGGGAATTCCAAACAACGGAGAAAACACAGCCAGTGGTGAGGATTTCAAACAGCTGCCGACTTGTCCATGCCAGATCACCCAGAATCTCATCACAGGACATCCAGGTAGCTCTCGTCACTGTTGATGTCAAAGTGCATGAGTCTACCATTAGAAAGATGCGGCACAAATGGGATCGAAATGGGGGATGTGTACCAGAAGTAAAGAGAATGAACATCAGGGCAAGACACGAGTTTACCCAGGCAAAGAACAAGTGCTCTGGACAGACGGGGCAAAGATAAACCTTCTTTACTTCCGACTAGCTGTCCCCCGCGGCCGAGCCCATGTGGTAGTGAAACAGGACAAAGTTAAAAAATCAATAGACGTTGGCACTGTGTCTGATCGTGTTCGTGGGAGAGCATCTACCGCGTCGGGAGAAAAGCATGTGGCCGTGATATCTCTGCCAATCAGCAGGTACCCCCTAAAACACATGGAGCTCTGATCTCTCTCTCAGAAATGTCAAACGTTACTCCTTAACAATATCTGGATGATAATGTCTGCTGAATAAACATGTATTGCTAGCTAAGTGGAGGCAAGGTGCGCTCTAACGTGTGGCGAGAGGTAGAGCAACTTGAGCGGAGGAGGCTAACGCGTGAATGAGGAGGGGCCCGCAGCCTCCCTCTCAGATTGGCACAAATGAATTTTGACACTTAGCACAATGAGAGAAGTCACAAAATCAACTGGAATGTTCAAGCAAATTCTAGAAAAAAACCCGATCTAAATCCGTGAAGAACAGACAGACAGACATTGGATTTTATATATACAGTGGAACCTCGGTTCACGACCATAATTCATTCCAAAACTCTGGTCGTAACCCAATTTGGTCATGAACCGAAGTAATTTCCCCCATAGGATTGTATGTAAATACAATTAGTCCGTTCCAGACCATTCAAACTGTATGTAAATATATATTTTTTTAAGATTTTTAAGCACAAATATAGTTAATTATACCACTGAATGCACAGCGTAATAGTAAACTAAATGTAAAAACATTGAATAACACTGAGAAAACCTTGAACAACAGAGAAAACTAACACTGCAAGAGTTCATGCTATAGTGCTAGGAACCACTCGCTAAAAACACTTTTTTTAAATGTGTTTTAAGCACAGGGAAAAAAATGAACATTTGAAAAATCCGTAATTTAATAAACCACCAAGAAAAGTAACATTGCAACAATGCACGCTACAAACCGATCGTAGTGAAGTGGAGGTTAAAATCCAATAGAAAAAAGTCTTCATTAAATACAACGAGGTTAAAACTATGCTCGGATCTGTCTCTTTAAAAACAAGCCTGTGCATTCTTTAACTGCCTTCTCGGCCTTATGCGTCCAGCTGTTTCTCGCTCGCTCGTGTCTGTGTGTGTGTGTGTGTGTGTGTGTGTGTGTGTGTGTGTTTCTCTCTCTCTCTCTCTCTCTCCCCACAGGGAATGCACAGGGAGAGACTGAACACGTGCGGAAATCATCGGCACGCACAAACCGAAAGGGAAACTGGCTTGGTCGTATACCGACTCTATGGTCGTGAACAGATGCAAAAGTTTGGCGACCTTTTTTGGTCGTAAACCGATTTGTGTGTTCCGAGACATTCGTGAACCGAGGTTCCACTGTATACAGTATACTGTTGCATAGTTTACTGTCAAATAATGCAGCCTGTAGATTACAGGTCGGGACTCAGACTACGAATGCACTACAGGCTGTCAAATAAACAAACTACACGCCACGGCGCAGCGTAAAGGGACTTCATCTCTGACGTCCGAGGTTCGATCCCCACAAGGGGAGCAGTGGAGTGTGTATGCCTGATGAGCCCAAATAAGCGCGGAACACATGTCGTGTACTCTCTGCATTATTTGACAGTGCAACATTACATGATCTGCTTCTCAAAACTGAAGAGGGCCCTGTGGTGGATGTTTGCTGAATGGCAGACCAACTGCATGCATTACCTGGTAGGTAACCACCCATACAATCAGGTCGGGACTCAGACTACGAATACAATGACAGTATACTGTATATATAGATATAGATGGGAAATGGATAATTCTACTGTGGCTCGAGACCCCCGTGTGAGTGCATAGCAGAAGAACAATTAAGGAGGCCACAGCGGCCTGTGTCATTTCATTTTCAAAAAACTGCCTCAACACCACCCATTACACAGCGTGTTACACGTTTGTGTTAAAGACCAAATGTACGCAAAGTATAATAAACCAGTAACGGCGTACTGCACGATATCGTGCAGTGACTACACCTGACTTGAACGTTCCTAGTCTTTGTCCTCTTTCTCTGTACGTTTAGCATTCGTTTGCTCAGAGGTTGATGCGCTTGCTGCTTCCTGAGCAGCTCTTCTTTTCTCCACCCTAGCGGCCCGCTGCTTCTCTTCATTCGTCGGCATCTTAGTTTTTGTGTTGCAATTACTTAGTACGTTTTCAAACAGTCTTCAAACTGCCTCAAGAATGATTAGCGAAGGTGGTAGGGCATGAGAATGGCGCACATACACATGCACCATATTGGCGCCCTGCTGCACGCTGCCGAGAGTTGATTCTACACTAAAATAAAATAAAAATAAAAAGAGTAATAAAAATCATCACCCCGAAAGCAGATAGTAGACGTCACGTAGTATACTGTATGTGTACCAAATTTCACGTCAATCGGTGAAATGGTTTGCGAGCTAACAGGTGATTTAAAATTCCGGACAGACAAACAAACAGCCACGGTAGCGTATTATATAAGAAGATAAGAATTTGAGAAAACAACAACTATAATAAGAGCAGTGAGGAGTAAAGTATAAAACATAATGAGAAGATAAGGAGGAAACTTTTAATTATTTAAAGGTTTGAGGCCAGCGGGGTGCTGATCAGCCATCTCTGAACCCAAAATAAATGCCAAGAGACTAAAGTAATGAAAAGGGAATAAATATTTCAGTAACAATCTGATAACAAAACAGAGGCGTAAGCAATGGGAGCTCAAGGTATTGAAAAAAAAATAATAATTATAAAACTTTAGATTTATATACAGTAGCAATCTTCTCACTTCTCAGAGTGCTTCAGTGAGTGGGCAGCCACTTCAACCACCACTAATGTGTAGCATACCACCTGGAGGATGTGACAGCAGCCATTTTTGTGCCAGTATGTTGACCACACATGAGCTGTTAGGTGGTGAAGTGGTGAGGGCTAGTTAGCCAGTCAGAGACAGGGGATAATTCTGGGGCCATAATGACTAGGACAGGGAGGGCTATTTAGCAAGGTCATCAGAATAAAAATGCCCATGTATCTTTAATGACCACAAAGGAACTCAGTATTACGTCTGAACTCGAAAGACGGTGCCATATTCACAGCAGAGTGTCCCTTGTAACTGCGCTAGGGAATTAGGATCCACACAAAGACCACAGGGTAAGCTCCCCTTGCTGGTCTCACCAACCCCTTATCCAGCAGCAACTGAAGCTTTTCCTAGATGGTATTCCATCCAAGAATTGGCCAAGGACACGCTTAGCTTCAGGTGGATGACCAGCTTCCCCTTGTGTCCTTGGGTGCTAATGCACTTACCCACCATAAAACTTATGCAATGAACTCGCTTCTCACCTTCTGTACCTTTTAGTCTACAAACTCTGCCGTCTCTCTCTCTCTCTCTCCATCCAGATGTGCCTCTGCCAGCGCTAATCCTCCAGAATACAAGCACTCTGATCATCTGGGTGAGAGACTGGTCTCCATCTGAGTCCAGGACAATACCCAGGCTCTCTCATAGGTACACCTGGGAACATTTCAGGGGGAACAGTATATGTTTCTCCTCAGGTTGCACTGGCCAGGACTGGGGTCCCTATCTTAGAAAAATTTGGGTCCCCCTGCCAGTAAAGAAGATACACCTCCCCATGCCAGTCACACTGGCAAACGTAATCCACATTTTCTTTGCGACTCCACATGTCTAAAGCGACCCTGTTGCTGCTGTGCAACACTCTCTGATATCTGACTGGTCATAGAATTACAGACTGACTAGATGATGACCACATCATATTTGCTCTTTGATGCGATGTAAGATTTTGCATATAAGTTGATACATATTTTGTATGTCTTTATTTGTAATTTAGGCAAAACTAAGTCAGGAAAGTGAATTTTACGACAGAGTTGGGAGTTAGTTGCTTGAAACAAATGTTTCTCTGCTAGAGTCTCTCTGTCATCCCCCACACAAAGCCAGGTTGCCTAACTGCCAAGTTTTACCTCAACATATGGTTTTGGGAGGATGGGAGGTGTTAAGATGTTCTATCCCCCCATTGGTCTGAAGTATGGCTGTTTGGAATTGGCTTGTAACAGAAGCCTTTAAGTACCATGATGTCCTATTGGCTCTAGGGGTTGGACAGAACATCTATAAATTTACTTGCTTAACCTCACTCTCTCTCTCTTACTAACCTCTGATGATGAAGACAACACAATAAAGAGCACAGCTCGGCAGCCATATTGAACAGGCTTCTGAAGAAAGCTGAGCACCAATGAGGCCTTAACTGGAGACATTTTAAATAACTAACAAGTCTGTGTGCCGCCTGACAACTACACATCACCATTTATCAGGTGGTATGGTTGCCAATATTCAAATGTACTTTGCATTTTGTTACTATTTATGAATATTATCAATAATACATTGTTTAAACTGTAACTTAACTTCTGCTTGTCTTTTTACTACAACTAATTGCCTGAGGTTATAGATATAGAAGGGAAGGTGGGGAGAAGTTATATACTATAATACCTTATAAGCAGTGGTAATTCTGTGAGATTTGAGCCATTCCGACAAAGGCTACATCTTAATAAAATAAAGGGGAAAGTAGAGCAATATATTACTCTACCAAGATAAAACACTCTTCAATTTGAGAAGGGGGCCTTTGTTTCAATAAAGAAGTGAAAGAACTCCTTTAGTGAGATGGTGGGCACCCCAGTATTGGAATAGAAGGAGATTTCAGATAAGTAAAATAAGATGGACGCTGTCTGAAGAATGTGCATAACAGAAGGCACATGATGTCCATCACACCCAATTCCGGGTCCCGTACAGAGGTTTCGATCACCTGGAAGCTCGTCTGTTTAGGTCAGTAGAACCAAAGAGCCCCAGCACCCTGGTACTGAACTCGACTCAGGGATAGACACACGGGTGTGATCTCGTAACGGGGAGTCTCACAGCTGATGAGGCTTCTTTGAAGCATATGGAGCCGACTTCCCTGAGAGTCTGGATAAGCGCCTGGTCAGAACTGGACCGGATCCAGTTTTCACAATGGTCTTCGAATGACATACAGTATGTGTGGGCAGGCTGTCTGTTCTCCAAAAGAAAATTAAAAAGATAAGTGGAAAGCTCAGAGGCAGGACTGACAAGCTGGTGTTCTTGGAAATGAAGCTTGTGCCAAGTGGATGTTAAAGCAAGAGCGAGATCAGAAAGTTAAATGTGCAGCTCAAGTGATAGGGAGAAGTATAATATAAACAGACACACATTCTTTAAAAACAGATGCTGAGGAAAATAAAAGGTGGAGAGGTTTCCAAATAAACAAATGAGAATTAACATGGGATAGTCGTCTGCTTCAATTGGAAGGCGCCTTCAGGCACTAGTCAGCCCTGCACAAATGCTTCAAAGCAGTAGACTTTTATTTTTACCATATTGTGTGACAACTTTCAAATTTCAAGGCTCCCTAACCCAATGGCTTTTAACTTTAGGAGGTATAAAAACCTCCTTACACAAATGAAAAAGCAGCGCCAGCAACTGCCCATCACGATGTTCCTTACTCGCAAAACACCGCCTAGTACGCCTTCAGTGGAAGAAGAAACTCCAGATGACGACGGCGGTGCTACACAGTCGCCTGAATAGGCTCCTTTAGAAGAGCTGTAACGCTCTCCATTGTTAAAATGAAACTCCTCGTTATCGGGCAAGTCGTCGTGTCATTGTTGGTGAGTACCCAGAACTCATTTTCTACGTATTTAGTACATGTACGTACATCGAGGAGGTATGGCTGTACCGTAAGTATATATCATCCACATATATTAGGAAGTACTTGCTGTGCTAAGTATTATAGTTCAGGTGCATCGCTAATTTATTCACACAAGTCTGAGAGAGCAGCTGTGGGCCGAGGGGAGGGGGAGGTGGGACCTCAGGAGTAGGGAGCCGGGCAGGGCACTCACTCCTCACTCACGTGCCAGCCTTCGTTTGAGTCGCTCTACCTCTCGCCACATGTTGGAGTGTACCTCGCCTCCACTTAGCTAGCGATACCTGTTTGTTCAGCAGACATTATCATCTAGAGATTGTTAAGGAGTAACGTTTGACGTTTTTGAGAGAGAGTTCAGAGTTACATGTGTTTAAGAGGGTGCCTGCTCTTCTCCCCGTGCGGGTTGACGCTCTCCCGTCAGAGCTGAAAACGATCAGATTATGTGCCAATGTCTAATTACCTACCCTTCCACTTGGCCAGAGAAACCTTGTCAACTTTTTGCATTTTTGGCAAAGAGATCACAGCTACATTCTCACCCCGATAGCAAAACCAAAAATATTGTAAATCAAGAGGCTCTTGGATATGAAAGCTATGAATATAAATTGTTCTCAATAAAAATTACATTTTTTTTTATTGATTTTTAAAGTTTGTCCTGTTTCACTACTACGCGGGCGGAGGGCGGGTGGTACCATAAACTGAGAATTCAGAGTTGGAGTCGAAGGTTTTGTGTACCCAGAATACGACAACCTTTCTTTTTTCAGCCCTTAATTAATTACAAATATTTTCTTTCTGCTTATCATTAATGCATTGTGTCAATTAGTAGCTCAAGGATAATGAATCATATAAAACATGGAAAAACTAAATTGTATTGATCTCATTAATTACATAATGTGTTATTATAAAGCTTTTTTGTATAATAAAGAAGCCTAATTTTAACCAACGTGAGATTAACGGAGTACAGTCACGTTTTTCTCCCTTCTAATAGCTACACGTACTCCTTTGTAACGGAGCCTTGAAAAACAATCACAGTTGGAAACAAATCCGCCCTCATTGCATAAATCAGCAGGGAAGGGCAAACCGGTGACATGACTGGTCCGCTGTTAAGATGGTGGAGGTACTGAAATCCCAAGAGTCAACGTCTGCATCAGTTTTGGTTTCGTTATTAAAAGACAGAAAGAAAGCTGTGACTGTTTCTTTTTTAAGACCCACGCTGTTACATCAAAACAAGTTCATCAACATAACACAAAAAAGACGGAGACTGATTACGGGTCAGTTTTGTACAAAATTCCTTGACATAGGACTGGGAGTACATTTACAACTTACCTAACAACGTATTCAAAAACGTATTATTAGGTGAGTTCAGTTTTTGATTTGATCTAACATATCACATATTTAATATTAGTTATAAAGGAATTGACAGGCTTTCCAAAGCTCATTTGAATTTGCTTTGCAGAAACCTACAGTCTAATAACATGTGCTGTATGCCCCCTAGTGGTAAAGGAGCTGAACTATCAAATACGAGGCTACAAGTTCAATCCCCCGCTCTCACCCCCTGCGTCAGCAGCACAACTAGGATTTCAACTTGGGGTGTGGTGGGCATTTGGAATATGCAAGGAGGGCAACTAAATCCCAAAATGAGCTAAAGCTTAACCGGGCAGTCAAATGTTTTTGATGGGTTATTGACCAACCGCCCAGCCATTGCCACACTCCTGGCTCTCTGTGGGCCTCAAAGAAAGACACTTCACTTGCCCCACAGCGTGGAAATGGAAAAACAGTCGTAATACTATGACGTTTTGTCTGCTTTGGACAACAATGTCATATAATTGAATACTTGTGCAAGTAATACACGTTAAAACAAATAACCACTAGTGATGGAAACTGGGGCATCAGTGAGCCTCAAAACCCCTGGACACGAACACACAAATAACGGAAGGTTTATTAAATTCACCTCTACAAAATAACAAAAGCACCAAGACAGGTTGTCTCTCTCGACAAACCACAATTCTTCTCACCGCTGCACTGCACTCCTCCTGCTGAGTGTTGCTTACGTCCTCCCAGCTCCGACTCACCTGGATAAGGGGGTTCAGTCCCTTTTGTTAAGGACCCGGGAGTACTTCAGAAGGCCACTACCCAATGGAAGTACTTCTGGGTCATACACCCATGGTCCCCAGCAGGGCTGTGTTGCTGAACTACATTTCCCAGATTTCCCTACTGGTTCCCAAATGGGCACCGAAATGGAGTGCTGCTGCCATTTAGCGTTCTGGGGTGATAATGCACACCCTGCAGCATCTTTCATAACTGATGAGCTATCCGTCCATCCCTTCTGGCCATCTCTCTTGTGGGTCTGGTTACTTACTCTCCCCTGGCTGGGATGCCCATTCAACCCATGTGGCACTGGCACACCGTAACATGTCAAGCCAGAATATATCAGCATAGCTATTTACTGAGAAGAGTCTGCAGTGTTAATAATTAGTTATAAAGATGTTCCCTTTTCAGGCTGCAAACTTACCAAACATCCAGACGTCACTCGATGAGGTGAAACGGCGGAAGTTGATTGATTCTGGAGCCATCCACTTGATAGGAAGTCGAGTTACCGAAGCTGCCAAAAAAATGAAACAAAGAAGTTTAGGTGGTCAAACGCTAAAAAATTTTGATTGTGAATCGTAAAACATCTCTCGATTAATCACGTTTTTAACCAGGGTAGCAATGTCCAGTAGTGCCCTATGAACGTGACAGCTGTAGGACTTCTCTGTAGCTCAGACTGTGGAGACTTGTGCCTTTCAAATAAATCCTTGATACATGACTCCATTGTCCCATGTGAAGGTGATGTGTAAGAATGACTCCATTGTCCCATGTGAAGGTGATGTGTAAGAATTATCAGACCTTGCTGAGTGGTGACTCTTGGTCGTGACAATAAGAATAGGAGACAATGAATAGGACAAAAGTGGATTTCATTTTTAGTTTTATAGCCATATGCTGAATGGACATTGACCATTCAGTCTTAATTTTTTTTGCCAGATGTTTGTGCCTCTGCGAAGTAAACACACAGATGAGGATCCGCTGTTGGAAACGTTGCAATTCTGCGTAACTCCAAGCATATTAAGATTATTGCAGTCCATCCATCTGATGCTGGTGAAGTTCACCATGATAGTGTGACACTGCAACATCCTGATTAAAACTAATCATATACTGTATGTGGTCACCCATGTGCATCAGAGGGTAAGCTTCACCTGAGGTAAACACTACCACTCCTGGACACCAGGGGGTGATATCACTGACTGTCTTATCTCTATTATCACCCACAGCTCAGAGGAGATGCCAACTGAAGGTAACTAACCCTGCCCCTCCTGGTCCACGAGCTCTAAAAGCAAGGCGCTCCCAGAAGATGGAGGTGAGTCACCTGTGCTACAGACCCCTGACCCTGAGCCTTCAGAGCCTGAAAGTTCACAGCCTGCAGCTAGAAATATGCTTTGTAATTAAGCTACGCCATCAAGCGCTTGTTATTTTCAGTTTCCTCGTGTACCACGAGAGAGCTGTTTGTGTAGCAGACCTGTTGAAGACTCGCAGCTCCCATGTGTAACAACAGGACTACTTATAGTTATGTTAGCACTATAACATAAGTAACATGATAATTATATTTGAATACTAACCCTCACCTATTCTGTTTATTTTCTCGGTACCCAAATGTGGCAATTGGTGCCACGGCCCACCAGCCGTGGAATGGCCAAATGGGGAGGCAGCTTGATGGATGAGGTCTCCAGGACTCTAAAAATATCGAAACCTAATTATGTCATATCATCTACTGTTAAACTGTACTTCTAAAATTTTTATTATTATGCTGTCTTAAGGAATTGTTCTGTTCTGTGTATTGTATTGTATTGACCCCCTACTTTTGACACCCACTGCACGCCCAACCTACCTGGAAAGGGGTCTCTCTTTGAACTGCCTTTCCCAAGGTTTCTTCCATTTTTCCCTACAAGGTTTTTATTGGGAGTTTTTCCTTGTCTTCTCAGAGAGTCAAGGCTGGGGGGCTGTCAAAAGGCAGGGCCTGTTAAAGCCCATTGCGGCACTTCCTGTGTGATTTTGGGCTATACAAAAATAAACTGTATTGTATTGTAACTGTACGTAACAACTGAAAAACACTTTCAATTACATACATGTCTATTTAAAAGCAAAGCTATTTAGGGGCAATTTAATAATGGAATTGATTTTTTTTTACCTTCCCCATGCCTCAGCCCCTATTTTCAAAACCACTGGATTAGACAGCAAGGGGCATCAAGTAACACACGTGTTAAATGTGAATAATGAAACATGATGCGTTATACCTTTAAAGATAATGGCATGTTATGACACTTGAACTTTGACAGCCCTAAAACATCTTCTTAAATAACCAGTTACAAGTTTTCTGATCTGAAAACGATGAAATAAACCAAAATTATAAAGGTACTCGGAGATTCAGATACCTTGTTGTGCAAAGCACCACTACTTGATTTTATTATACTTACAAAGCACATGAATTACCTGAGGTAATCATTTTATATTCTGTGCATCTCATAATATTCTGTTAACAAAGCAACTCTTAAAATGTGCACATGAAATTGAAAATAATGGATGTGTACTACTACACTAAATAGTGAAGGCATCTTTGATTACAGAGTTTACATTAAATCCACTTTGTAGCACATCAGCCGATCCAACACTAGATGTCACTTGTGTCACATCCTTCTATGTATTCAAGTTGACTTTTCAAGCTGCTTCTGTTGCTGCACATTTTAGCACACTCAGCTGTCATTTGGTCAGAAATGGACTACTTCAGTTTTATTAACAACAGACTTTTTTGTTTCATATAGCGAGTGTGCACACTAGGGGGCGTAACTAAGCCCCAACCCCTTGAGACAGCGACACAGGAAATAGTCTTGAGTTCAAATCAGCCTTTTTATTATACAGAGTGCCGTTTTTATACAGGCCTCTTCTCTAACATAGTGTACTATATCTGCCTTAATAAAAAGAAAAGCGTTTGTCAGCAGTTGTCATTCCAACAGAAAGTGCATCACAGATATTAACACTGCTTTTATGAATTCCATACCAAATGGCATATAATAGAGACATATACATTACATTTGTCATTCCAACAGATGACGCATCAAAAACATTTGTAGTAATGCATTTTACTACAGCAAATATTTGCAATGTGTCCTCTGTAGGAATGAATAATGCAATTCATATCATTACTACATGCATGACAAAACACATTCCACAGATGGTGTACTGCAAACATTAAAACTGAGGTCTACAATGATAATTTACATTTCAGCTCGACTTAGATGGCTAGCACAGCTAGTGTGTGTGTGTGTGTATGAACCTCTGACGTGCTAAGGAATACCAACCCTGGGACGAGTGGGGGCACTGACGCTAATGCTATTTACACCTTTCTTACCTGCAGCCAAGAAAAAAACTCCCAGGAGGGACGAGTGATCCTGCTGCCTGCCTGAGAAACTCGGCCCCTTCTGGTCCTCAGAATATAAGAATGGCTCGTTCCTGGTGCCAGATGCTAACCTGACAAACATTGAGGACAGAGCTCCTGTGATTCATGCAATCAGCCAGTCTTGGTCCCTGATCTTTTTTTTGAGCAAATATTTCATCAAAGAGGGTTACCAGGGTGGTACTCCAACTTTTTTTTCTGCATCTCTACCTTGTCTACCCACCTGGCCACTTCTTACAATTACATAAATATACTAGTGGGCTTTACCCCCAGCTCGCTTCGTTAACCAAACCACCTGGCCTGCGGTACGTGCCAGCCACTTCTCGTCTCTGACGCTCACGTATGTGGATTTCACTTTAAACAAACAACAAATCTTTTAATTCTCGCCGATACGCCTCTTCATTTGGAAGAATCACTACTTTTCCCTGATGGCAACATGAATTAGATGATCTACAAGTCTCTGACTTAAAGCTTAAATCCGAACAATATATCCAATCTCTTTTCACTGTTCCGTTATTTCACCGAGTAATAATTTCAGTTTGTTTGTGCTAATGCGATCTTTACTACCAGTTTTTGAGACTTTCGAATTTTCATACTTCTATTATCTCTAACCTGCTCTGCACGTGTACCACACCAGCATTTTTAAATTCTTTACGACGTTCTACTTTGTCATCTACTCTTTGTCTTTTACTTCCAGCTCCAGGCACGTTTCGTTAAATCTCTTGGGCCAAAATCTCATCTCTCGGGACATGAAAGTGTCATCTCAGGCTAAAAAGTCTTGTCTTGTCCCAGGATTTTTTTTATTGTATATTGTATTGTATGTATCTATATATATATATAGGGCGGCACGGTGTCGTAGTGGTAGTGCTGCTGCCTTGCAGTAAGGAGACCTGGGTTCGCTTCCCGGGTCCTCCCTGCATGGACTTTGCATGTTCTCCCCGTGTCTGCGTGGGTTTCCTCCCACAGTCCAAAGACATGCAGGTTAGGTGGATTGGCGATTCTAAATTGTCCCTAGTGTGTGTTTGTGTGTGTCCTGCGGTGGGTTGGCACCCTGCCCAGGATTGGTTCCTGCCTTGTGCCCTGTGTTGGCTGGGATTGGCTCTGGCAGACCCCCGTGACCCTGTGTTCGGATTCAGCGGGTTGGAAAATGGATGGATGGATGGATGGATGGATATATATATATATATATATATAGTGGCTACCGGCTGGGACACCTCTACATTGGAAGGACCTAAGGATGGAGCATATCCAGAGCATTACCTCCCTTCAGTGCTAGGTGGCTGCTATCCCGGACTCCTGCAAGGCTCCATGGGAAGTGAAGTCTGATGCAGCCCTGTTGAGTTCTATGGGCGCCGCCATGGGGTGCTGCAGCTGCCACTGAGCCCTTAACTGCAGCACTTCCACCACACCTGTATGTGCTGCCAGAAGAAGGTCAAAGAGCACACGGAGCACTTCTGGGTTCAGTCTTATGTATGCTTACATTTTTGCTTATCCCTTCCATTGATTAATAGACATGTGACTTTTTTTTTTAATGCTCTACTAATTAACTTATCTAAAGGACCAGGAGAGGGCGCTGCTGTGTGAGAATTGTGTGCCCACGCGCTGTACCTGGCATCTAACTGAATTCCATCGGGCAACCAAGAGGCTATCAGACGAATACAAGTGGAAAATATGCAAAATCTACAAGCGACCGCTCTCAAGGGAAAACTGAAACGGTAAACTCACTGACGTGGCGCAGAAGTTTGCAAATTCAACAATGCTTTCATTTCATTGGAAAATTTCGAAATGTTAAAACATCATACATTGTATTCTGTTTGGGATATCGAACAAAAATTGAACTGCCTCAACAAATTTAACTGAAGAATGAAATGCCATATCTCAAAAAAACTGAGTTGTTGAATGCGGACAGGCAAACAGACAAACAGTGGGCTCTTACAATTGGTGCTTTACACTTTCGATGTGAACACACCTAAAAAGCCGTAACATTAAATAAGGTCTGTTATTGGCTAGAACGTGTTACTCATTAAGCAACTGGGTTTCAACAAAACCCAGCAGCCACTATGACCCACCAAGACTAACGCTGCAGACTCCTGGTGTTTTACCGATAGCCAGGAACTTTTAGTTTGTAGTTTCCCATCTGTTTTCATGGGGTGTCATGCATGCCTGTCCAAGTATCTCCTCGCTGGCTCATTCGAAGTATGTGATAACCCGCCGGGGTGAGATGGGGGGTGCTGTCGCTAACACTTTTTTCTCCTTTTCTCCCTGCAACTCCAAGAAACCACCCAGTGAGGGCACCAAGGGATGGCCCTACCCATTCCAGTCCACACGATATAAAAAGCCTGCCCACCAAGAAAGAGGTATCTTTTATAATCTGAATGACAGACTGCCAAATGGAGGTCCTATGAAGGACCCTATTTTGTGACGCCAATCAACTCTTTTTTCTTTTAGTTTTGCCCCGAGAGTGCTGTATTTTGTTCCAGAAAGGTATTTTTTCTACAGTAAAGTACTGTATTAAACAGGACGACCCAGTTGGCATCTCAATTGTTGTGACTTGTCATTACTGCACCCGACCACAAGGGGTGTGTGCTGCTAACGCAAGGCCCAAAGACTCTTAAAGAATATTTTTTGAGATCCAGTCAGAAGTGAGTGTGAGTGGTGCTGATACACATGTTGAGATAAAATGTCAGCTGTCAACAGTTTACATGTGTCATGCAAATGAGGCAGACTTACCTTTATAGTACTCTTCATCTTCAATGTACCTGGACAAGCCAAAATCACCCAACTTCACACAATCAGGAGAAGCCACTAGGATGTTTCTTACTGCGATATCCCTGTGAGACGAAGAGACAAGCATTAGGATTATTTTCGGGCCGTATATTTAAAAACTTGTATGATGTACCAATAAAAGTTTTAAAGCCAAGCAAACTCATTTTTTCAAATGTTATTTACGGTGTGGAAAGCAAATGCAGGCAGAAACTTTAACGATATCACTTCTAAAACATGACTTTGGTGCACCTCAGTGAACTATCAAAGCACATCAGCAGGAGCCACGCAGCGACCTCTTTGAAAGTTTTCACATTTTATTGTTATACAACAGTGAATATACAATGGATATAATTTGTCTTTTTTGACACAGATCAACAGAAAAAGACACCTTAATGTCAAAGTGAGAACTAAATTCTGCTCTGTACTTGTAATATTTTTACTTTACTATTGTATTGAGGCTTACTTGTGATCTGTTCTGCGTATTCTATTGTATTGACCCCTTCTTTTTGACACCCACTGCACGCACAACCTACCTGGAAAGGGGTCTCTCTTTGAACTGCCTCTCCCAGTCAAGGCTGGGGGGCTGTCAAAAGGCAGGGCCAGTTAAAACCCATTGCAGCACTTCTTGTGTGATTTTGGGCTACACAAAAATAAATTGTACTGTATTGTATTGTAAATGAATTACAAATATGAAACACTAATTGAATAAGTATTCACCCCCTTTAATTTGACACTCATAAATCACCATTGGTGCAGCCCATTGGCCTTAGAAGTCCCACCATTACGTCAAAAGTGATCACCTGTCTGGAGTTTCACATACTTGTATCTGGAAGGTCCAACTTGTGGGGAGCCACTATGGTGGCCTAACCTACACAATGAAGAACAAACAACTCTCCAGCAGCTCCATGAAACACACGTCAGGAGAAGGAGAGAAGAAAATATCCAAGTCATTGAATATCCAGTTAAATCAATTACTAATAATTGGACAGCAGGCCGTACAGAAAAACTGAAAAAGAAGATTGAGGGTGGCCACCCTGAGACTTCTGAGAATTGTAGATAGATAGATAGATAGATAGATAGATAGATAGATAGATAGATAGATAGATAGATAGATAGATAGATAGATAGATATTAAAGGCACTATATAATAGATAGATAGATAGATAGATAGATAGATAGATAGATAGATAGATAGATAGATAGATAGATAGATAGATAGATAGATAGATAGATAGATAGATGCTTTATAAATTCACATACTCCAGCAGCAGCATACCGATAAAGACCAATATTAAACATCAGAGTGATAACAGTGCAGGTATAACAGACAATAACTTTGTATAATGTTAATGTTGGAATTGAAGAGTCACATAGTGTGGGGTCTCCTCAGTCTGTCAGTGGAGCAGGATGGTGACAGCAGTCTGTCACTGAAGCTGCTCCTCTGTCTGGAGATGATCCTGTTCAGTGGATGCAGTGGATTCTTCATGATTGACAGGAGTCTGCTCAGCGCCCGTCGCTCTGCCACAGATGTCAAACTGTCCAGCTCCGTGCCTACAATAGAGCCTGCCTTCCTCACCAGTAAAGAAGTTACAAACAACAATGGATGAGACTGGAGAGTAAACAACTGCTGAATGGTGAAAACACCAGTCGCAGCTGTATAGGAGAGTGGCAAAGTGAAAGCTACTCATCAAGAATACACACCTAACATTTTAGCTAGAGTTTGCCAAAAGGCACATGGGAGACTCTCGAGTCAGCCTGAAGAAAGCTCCATGGTTTGACGAGACCATAATTGAGTTTTTTGACCATCAGACTAAATGCCATGTTTGAATACTAAACATTATCAAAACAACACAATCCCCACTGAGAAGCGAGGTGGTGGCAGCATCAGGCAGTAGGGTTGCATCACTGCAGCAGGCCCTGTTGGCTTGTGAGGGGAAAAATGAATGAAGCAAAATACGGGGAAATCCTTAAGAAAAGCTGACCCAGTCTGCAAGAAACCTGTGCCTTGGGAGAAGATACGATTTCCAGTAAGACAACAACACAGGAAAGCAGAGGGTGATGGTGCAAGAAACCTTCTCAGAATTGGGTGAAGTTAAGAGAGGTGTCCAGCAGGGGTCAGTGCTGCTATTTATTATATTTATAAATGATTTGGGTAGGAACATAAAGAACAAGCTGGTTAAGTTTGCAGATGATACCAAGCTTGGTGGATTGGCAGATAATCATCACAACAGAGGGACTTGGACAGCAAACAGCCTGAGCAGATCTGGGACAATGAAATTTAAAATCAGTAAATGTAAAGTATTACAAGTAGGAAATAAAAATGTGAGGTTTGTATACACAATCGGGGGGTCTGAAAATTGAAAAAGACAAGAGCTATAGCTTCTGCTCGCCACTGAAATGGCATATAAAATCTGGTTAAAGGACTGGAGAAGAAGACTATTTTCAAGCAGTATAAAAGCAGGATTCTTTTTCTCTACTTTTCCAGTTTTCAAACCTGCACCTGCAGCATACGATACTATCCATTATTGAAGTCACATGGCTTACGTGTCACTTTGAAGGACAGATCTTACACTGTTAGGACAGATATAGTCAATAAAGTAATGATACCATGTACACATATCGCAACACCAATATTTACACAGTTCAAGAACGTCATAACAACAAAACAATATATTTATGAAATACTAAGAGGCTTCGCCCCCTGCTTGCTTCGCTTGCCAACCCCCGTTTTTGTTTTTCCAGATACACACTTTTAAGCTTTTTTTTTCTTTGAATTGTTGCTATTTCATTAGTTTCACTTTTATTTCAGAAGTTCCCTAAAAACAATATTAGGAATCTTTTGAGTCCCAATGTGCTGAATCTTTTTAATGAGGTCAGTGAGACGTGTTTAATGACTTTGCACCCCAATTCAGGATAGGTGTCTCTGTTTGAAATTTCAGCACAGACAAAACGATCTTCATCATCAGCAGTTAATCATTTTGTTTGCAAAGTAACCAATAAATGCATGTGAGGTAAACTCCGCTTTTGAAATTCTCTGACTTAAACTTCAAAGCCTTACAATATTGACATACTTCTGACATATCACCTGTGTCCATATATTCAATCTCTATTCGCCTTTTTGTTATTTATCCAAGTAATAATTTCTCTTTCTTTGCGCTAATGTGATGTTTACTGTCTTTGTTTTTTTGTTTTTTTCTGCTTTCATATTCTGTCTCTTCCTCTGCATGTGTTTCTATGAGTCTTTTGAATTCCAGTTTTCATTTTCTCTGACCGGCTCTGCATGTGTTTGGCCCCCTTGTTTTTTAAGCTCTTTATGATGTTTTACTTTGTTTTCTGCTCTTTGTCTTTTACTTCTGACCTCGTTTTATCCTGTTTTTTTTATGACACCTGATCCGTGGTGATTATTTTCCCATTTTCGAGTAATAATTTCTGTTTGTTTGCGCTCCTGCGATCTTTACTTTCTTTTTTTTTTATATACTTTCTAAGTTTCCTACTTTCATATTCTTTAACTTTCTCCAAATGTGTATCGCGCCTTTTTTTTTTTTTTTTGAGCCTTTTAAATTCCACTGCTTTCATAATCTCAGACCTGCTCTGCACGTGTATAATGCCAACGTCCCGATTGGACCTGCTTTTTTTTACAATTCCACTTGTTCCGGGCTGATAATTACTTTCCTTATTTTCTGAATTTGCACCTCGATTATTTTTTTTCTTTTTTTCCTCTCCAAAGCTTTCGAGTCTCTTTTCTCTGAACAGCTTTCTTCTTCGCTTAGTTGTCGAAGTTTCATTTATAATGTATTGCCCTTACACACGTGGACAAAATTGTTGGTACCCTTCAGTCAATGAAAGAAAAACTCAAAATGGTCACAGAAATAACTTTAATCTGACAAAAGTAATAATAAATAAAAATTCTATGAAATTTAACTAATAAAAGTCAGACATTGCTTTTCAACCATGCTTCAACAGAATTAATAAAAAAAACTCATGAAACAGGCCTGGACAAAAATGATGGTACCCCTAGAAAATAATGTGACCAAAGGGACATGTTAATCCAAGGTGTGTCCACTAATTAGCATCACAGGTGTCTACAATCTTGTAATCAGTCAGTGGACCTATATATAGGGCTCCAGGTAGTCACTGTGTTGTTTGGTGACATGGTGTGTACCACACTCAACATGGACCAGAGGAAGCGAAGGAAAGAGTTGTCTCAGGAGATTAGAAAGAAAATTATAGACAAGCATGTCAAAGGTAAAGGCTATAAGACCATCTCGAAGCAGCTTGATGTTCCTGTGACTACAGTTGCACATATTATTCAGAAATTTAAGATCCATGGGACTGTAGCCAACCTCCTGGACGTGGCGCAGGAGGAAAATTGATGACAAATCAAAGAGACGGATAATACGAATGGTAACAAAAGAGCCCAGAAAAACTTCTAAAGAGATCCAAGGTGAACTTCAAGCTCAAGGAACATCAGTGTCAGATCGCACCATCCGTCGTTGTTTGAGCCAAAGTGGACTTCATGGGACGACCAAGGAGGACACCATTGTTGAAAACAAATCATAAAAAGCCAGACTGGAATTTGCCAAACTACATGTGGACAAGCCACAAAGATTCTGGGAGAATGTCCTATGGACAGATGAGACAAAAATTGAACTTTTTGCCAAGGCACATCAGCTCTATGTTCACAGACGGAAAAATGAAGCATATCAAGAAAAGAACACTGTCCCTTCTGTGAAACATGGAGAGGCTCTGTTATGTTCTGGGGCTGCTTTGCTGCATCTGGCACAGGGTGTCTTGAATCTGTGCAGGGTACAATGAAATCTCAAGACTATCAAGGGATTCTAGAGAGAAATGTGCTGGCCAGTGTCAGAAAGCTTGGTCTCAGTCGCAGGTCATGGGTCTTGCAACAGGACAATGACCCAAAACACACAGCTAAAACACCCAAGAATGGCTAAGAGGAAAACATTGGACTATTCTAAAGTGGCCTTCTATGAGCCCTGACCTCAATCCTATTGAGCATCTTTGGAAAGAGCTGAAACATGCCGTCTGGAAAAGGCACCCTTCAAACCTGAGACAACTGGAGCAGTCTGCTCATGAGGAGTGGGCCAAAATACCTGCTGAGAAGTGCAGAAGTCTCATTGACAGTTACAGGAATCGTTTGATTGCAGTGATTGCCTCAAAAGGTTGTGCAACAAAATATTAAGTTAGGGGTACCATCATTTTTGTCCAGGCCTGTTTCATGAGTTTATTTTTTTAAATAATTCTGTTGAAGCATGGTTGAAAATCAATGTCTGACTTTTATTAGTTAAATTTCATAGAATTTTTATTTATTATTACTTTTGTCAGATTAAAGTTATTTCTGTGACCATTTTGAGTTTTTCTTTCATTGACTGAAGGGTACCAACAATTTTGTCCACAATTTTGCTGCCCGTGCTCTTATTTGGTTGTATGGTGTGTCTTGCAAGAATCTCATGTTCTATGTCATCGCGAGACGGTCCTGGGTCAATCTCTTTAGTCTTGCAGGTCTTTTAAGTGTCTTCCATGATCTTAACTTGAAGATCACATATCGTCGCCCTACTGTTTGTCTTCAGATTTTTTTTTTTATAATAGAGAGATAGAAAATAAAAAAACATAGAAAGAGGAATGTGGTGTCCTTTGAAAGATGAAACACCCCTCTCATATTGCAGACCCATCAAACTGTTGTCACACACGTGAGCATTGGAGGCAGCTAAAGGGCTCAAAAGAAGGTAATTCTGCACCAGAGTACGCTAATCTTTTCTCTTTTATCCCTGCAGACCAAAACTGGGAAATTCTGACTGGAACCGAGGACAATAGTTCCAATTCTGGGCCTGATGACGCCACTTCCGACTCGGATGACATCACTTCTGGTTCTGGGCCTGTTGATGTCAGTTCTGGTTCTTTTGGTAGAAATTTAACATCTTATTAAAGAAAGAAACATCCCCAAATAGGACAAAATCAGTTATCAGGCAGGAGAAAAGCTGTCCATGGTATCTTTTAATTAGTCCTCAGCAAAATACCTTAGAGGGAGCATTCAACAAAAGCAGTCTGTTACAGTAGGGTCAGAGAAACAAAGAATAGAGGTTCGTTTTATAAACTAGTAGCCGTCCCCAATGGCTTCACCCATACAGAAGTGACACAAGACAGTGAGGAGGGCCCTGCTGATGTCACGCTTCCCTCTCCCCTCGGCCCGCTGCCTCTGTCTTGGATTAGCGCGAATAAATCGTTCCTGCAAGCTAACTATGATACATAGCGAGATGAGAGAAGTTGCAAAATTGACCGGAATGTTCAAGCAAATTCTAGAAAAAAAAAAAAAAGATCTAAATCGGTGAGGTAGTTCTCTCATGAAAAGCGGACAGACATACAGACAGACAGGCATTGGATTTGATATATACAGTACTGTATAGAGATTGAATTTGCATACACTGTCAATCAATGCATACATTTACTCTGGTTGGTTCGTTGGTTTACACCTAAACGACTTATCTAATATATAAACGTCTATGCGTGGAAGTGTGTGTGTGTGTCTGTCTGTCCGGCCCAGAAGTGAGAGGTGGAGTAGAGGTAAGACCTTTGAGGAAACAGAAAACTCGCTTAGCCGCTAATAACACAAGCACGTCAGCAAAATGAAAACTCCAAAGAAATACAATGTCGTTTAGCCGCTAACATCGGCAAACCGGGATCCCTTTAACTTTTCCTCCCTCCGCTAATACACAAGTGAGGAGAGCACATCGGCAAAACGAATCCTCCTAGGAGAGAGACGCTCAGAGTAGTTCCTTTCAATTACCTGACGTCTCTACATTTCAATTTATTTTCTGAAGATTTCAATAGTTTCTAGGAGCGTTTTACAGCACAGGCTTACAAAGCTGGTATAAAATAAAAGCCTATGATATTAAAATTCTGGCTCTTCTTTATACCCTTGAGTTGAGCCACCACTCTTGACATTTCTGTGCATGTAACAACAAAAACACCCTAATCCTCCTATTAGTCAGTTCAGTGTTGGACTCTTGTCTGTCTGCTACTTTGCCATTTTTCATGCGGAGGCTGCCCCAAATCTTTTTGGGGTGTCAAAGTGTTTCATTTCACACGGTACACGGTCTGACACAAGGTCTGCCGGTAACTCTCTTTACTTAGCAAATTAAGAACTACGATCCCCTTCAAAACAGTTCCCTTCTGAGTTGACACACAGCTGTATACAATGCTGACAACGTTCAGAGAAATTCCGCTTGCAGGTTGTTGAGGGTCTTTGACGTTTTTGCTTTCACGTCTTCTACTGACAAGAAACGGGTTCCTTTGAGCACCAACTTGTGCCATTCAAAAACGCGGGCACAAGACATGCACTCTTCACCGTAAGCCTCCGTCAATAACCTGAAAAGTTTCCATCTGAGATTTCTTCAGTTTCACAAGAAACTTGATGTTAACTTGTGGTTCACTCTTGCACTCCGACATTTTTCCGAACAAGGGTGAGAAAGCGCCTATATCTGAACACACGTCCACTCACACTAAGTGAGCAATCAAGTTGTGCCTTTTCTTGCTTAGACGAGTTAGAATCTGTTCGAGAACCATCTCATTGGGTCTTCCCCTCCCACTCTTGGTTCCCGAGTTGTGGGGTTTGTCTCTTTTTTTTGTGTCGGACCTCATATGGAAACGAATCGGGACGTTCAAGACAGCTGGGGAGGTAAGTTTTGCTTACGCAGCGATTTGGCCACATTTGAGGGAAGAAAGAAGAACATTATGTGGTATGGGGTATGTAATGTGGCATTCTAACGGCAATACAATGAAATGTAATTGTAGCAGGAAGTAAGTGAATGATTCTTTTTTTTAATTTAGCATTATTTCTTGGTGCCGCTGGCAGGTCTATGGGGCCGAGTATAAAGGGTCAAAGAGTTTTTTTTTCTGTTCATCAGTGTCAAGAAAACAAATTTAATATTAAATCAACTCTGACTTAATATTATGTAAAATAATAAAATGTGAAAACTACCACGAGGGTGATTACTTTTTACCTTCACTGCATGCTCTTGTAGGAGTTTCCATTAGCAATCTGAATTAAGGAGTGTAGCGAGTGGAACAGCATCCCAAAAACGTCCTCCCTTCATGATACACACTACAATATACAGAAGGCTGTGTGGAACGCGAATATCACGACTCACAAGAACAACTGCGTTCAGTCTGGTAAGTAGGTGACCTACATAGCGTTTCTGAAAATAAAAGGATGTGGACTGTGATTTCACTGATGGAAAATGTGCAGAATTATGTGGGAGGTTGAAAAGTACCAGTTGGGCTTCATGGCACCATTGTCCATCGGCGGAGATGCCCAGTGGCACAGGCACGGCGCAGCTGTGGTTTTACTTTCCAGACACCAGCCAGGTGCAGAACACTTTGATTTTGTACCCGTGTTTGACTTGCTGACAGTTCTTTTCTCTTATGCATCAGGCATTCTAAGAGATAGTGGGGCTCATTTATGAAGAAAAAGTGTGTAACCATATGATTATCACCTAAGCCTTTCTATAAAAGATTTTTAAAACGTCCATACTATGTGGTGGGCAGCCAGAACTCTGGCCCGGCCAGGACGCCCAGAGTGTGGAAGGACTGGGGAAGAGTGTATTTTTGGGACAGTTTCTCCCCCGGGTCAACAGAGGACAGCCCCCCTGTTTTCCATCAGTGCCACTGCCATTTCCGTCGGGTGGGACTGGACCACGTGTCTGCCTGGGGGGTTGCCAACCGGGATCCCAAGTTGTCAACCTAACTTGACCTGACTTGTGTTGGGTAGGGTGGCTGTGTGCGCCCTGAGTGTCACAATACATTTATATATTTACACTCCCTCGGTCCAAAGAAATCTCACTATTGCATGTCGTTCAACAGTGGTGCGATACCGCAGCGGAGCATCCATGTTCATTTGCCCTCGGCTTCAGCTAGACTAATACGCGGTGCAGACTCAAACTACCCATAAGCCTCCATGAACGTGTTGTGCTGCGTCAGCTTCTATCAGTTGTGGTTACCACATAATTTCCAAATTGACTTTACTTTTAGCTTTACGCTCAAATTCCTTAGCCACAGAGTAAGGTTTCAGTGTTCAGCTACGGTAACACTGGAGCAATAACAGGACCCCCTGATTACCACTGGGTATTTTACACATTGTGTATTGAGAGAAAAATAATCATGAATGTTGACCCTCTAGTGCATTCTGGGAGTACTGGCATTCATTTTAAAAGATTACTGAAGGTCAAAAGAGGAATCACAGAAGGCCAATTTTTGTCTGCAGGCAATGCCTAGGGCACCTGTGGATTATTTTAAAAAAATATTTCTAGTTAAAAACACAATTGTTTCAAAAATTAGGAATGTGTATGGTAAACAACCAGTTCATGTATTATTAAATATTACTACTGGTTAACGAAGTCATTGTATTAAAGATTAGGAATTTACACACTGCATGTTAGCCTTTCATATTTCAGTTTCTTGTGTTCTACATTTGATAGAGGAAGTGCTTGGGAGGTTCATTTCTTTCACGACAAACCGCCGCCGCCACCCTGCCATTGCTCAATCAGTGAGGTGAACATGCGATTTGTGATGTCATGCAGACTCGTGACATTGAAAGTGGAAGCTAGAGAGGGAGACTAAACTTGTGAGCTTGGATTAAAAATTCACTTTATCACCTCAAGAGGAAATAAGCCTATAAGAACTTCCAAGTATGTGCTGTCTCTTTTAAAAATACTGCAATTGTTCAGATTTGTTGTGATCACAACTGAAAAACAAATGTTTACACACACCAAAATGCAAACAAGAAGAATAAATGCATGGGAGGCAGCTTAAGGGCTCTAGTAAATGTAACTGCCCTGTTTTCTGATCCTTTGTCTCTTTCTCCCCCTGCAGACCGGGTGACTGACGGCTCTTCCATCACTGACGTCATCTGCGATGTCTGTCCTCCTGGACCCGTCCCTTCCTACCATCTTCCTTCATAAACCGGCAAACCAGTTACCTTTAGAACATCAGAACATTACAACAATCTGAAGGAGAACAGGCCATTCAGCCCAAGAAAGCTCACCAGTCCTGTCCATTTAATTCTTCAAAAATGACACCAAGTTGAGTTTTAAAGGTCCCTAATGTCCTACTGTCCACCACACTACTTGAGTCACTTATTCCAAGTGTCTATCGTTCTTTGTGTAAAGAAAAACGTCCTAATGTTTGTGCGAAGTTTGCCCTTAACAAGTTTCCAACTGTGTCCCCGTGTTCTTGATGAACTCATTTTAAAATAAGTCTCGATCCACTGGACTCATTCCCTTCACAATTTTAGACACATCCATCATGTTAATTTCTGTAAAGGCTTAGCTCTTTTTAATCTTTCCTCATATCTCATCACCTGTAGCACTGGAGTCAGCCCAGTTGCTCTTCTCTGGACCTTTTCTTGTGCCGTTATGTCATTATGGAGACCAAAACTTCACACAGGACTCCAGATGAGGCCTCAGCAATGTGTTATAAAGTTTGAGCAGAACCTCCTGTGACTTGTACTGCACACACCAAGGCGCTATATATAACCTGACAGTCTGTTAGCATTTTCAATTGCATCTGAACACGGTTTGGCAGTCGATAGTGTCCATTATGACTCCTACATCCTTCTCATTCTTGGTACTTTACATTTACTTACATTAAATTTCATCTTTCACAAATTTGCCCAAGGCTGTATGTTGATAGCATAAACACCTACGACTCCTAAGTCCTTCTCTTAAGGTGTGCTTTCCATTTTCAGACCACCCATTGTGTTTTCAAACCTCACATTTTTCCTTTCTACCTGTAATTCTTTACTTTTACTGACATTAAATGTCATCTGCCACAAATCTGCCCAAGCCTGTCTGCTGTCCACGTTCCTCTGTGATGATTCAATGGATTCTCGATTATCTGCCAATCCTTTGGTATCATCTGCAAGCTTAACCTATGTGGTTTCTCTTTGGCCTTGTGTATGTAAAGACATCTCCACAACTAATTGAGTGTTTATTTACACGATAAACTGTGAAATTATACAGGGGTACCAAGGTGGTACCCCTACTCTTTATCTGCGTACTTTTTTTGTTATTTTACAGTACCAAACAAAAAATAAATAATGTCAACTGCCCTGCTAGATGGGGTGCCCATTTTATTTACTTGTCACCCCAGTCACCTGCTAGTAATAAAAAGTCACTCAAGGGATAAGTACGTGTTTAATAATCAGCTGATGCAATTTATTGTTTATTTTTTCAATGGCTGTTATTACCCGCAGCCTTTTGCCGCCTAATGTCTGGCATTTTTGAGTGATAGGAGGGGGACCCCATATATCCTTCCACAACCAGACAGACAGTTTTATTAGTATAAGTACTTAAAGGAGCAATAAAGAAGTACAGAAGTAATAGAAAGCAGAATGTTAAATACAATCCTCCTGCATCTCTGGACCTGCCTAACACACCTGTCTGTCCATTTGCTCACCACAGCACCACATAAAGCTCTTCTCACCTCCTCTCTCTTTCGTTCTGTTTCTCTCTCAACTTAATGTGCTCCGCAGTTAAATTAATGGAAGCAATTATTAAGGAAAAGCTCTAATAGGACATGGCAATGAGTGAAGATGTGAGCAGATACTCAACGTGCGTCCAGATGAGGAAGGCTGTGGTTCTCTAATGTGTTGTACTTCTGTGAGGAAGTAACTAAAGAATGCAATCACAGATGGAATGCTATTAAAAAACTGTGCTTGCACTTTATGCTAAATATAACTTGTACTATTGGATTTGTGTGTTTTATTTCAGTATGTTGTTATTTAACAATTATTTAGATAATGAATCCTATCTTTTGTGGGCTCAGAGATCATGAGGGAATTGTTCTGTAACTGAAACAGCAGGCAGGCAGGTACAACTCATTAATATTCATGAGTTCATTTTCCAAAAATGTCAAATTTGGGATTAGTTAAAACTCTGGGGTCTATGCAAAACAGACATTGAAATGGATGGCACACACAGGCTGTCATCCTGGCCAGAACTGAACAGGGACCATTAGCCAGCCAAGAGGCCAGTACAATGGAAGGACTGGGGGAGATGAGTCCTGCTGAATATTTACTCCCCCAGCACTCTAGATGGCAACCTCCCTGGGTTAGGATTTCCAAACAGACACCCGCAGAGCATGCTGGGACCTGTAGTCCCGTGCGGCAGCCCTGCTGGGTTCCACTAGAATTCATAATCCCTACATTCAGGGACTTAAAAATTGACCCAGAAGTGCATCCAGCAGGCTAAGGCCTAGCACCGTAAGTACTCCTGGCTCATAGTTAAAAGGAGCCACTTGATCTCAGACAAGCGAGTCGGAGTCGGGAGAGGAGCAGTCGAGGAGAAAGGAGAGAAAATCTCAACCTGATGCTATTTTGGACAATCTAGGAAAAGAGGATGGCCTGTTCCTGTCACAGGTTTTCTAATGTTCTACCTTTGGCCTTTCTTCCTTCCACCCGCTGAGCTTTTCACTACAAACTGTACTCCTGAATCCAAGCTCATATGTGCTCTGGGTGACTTTATCTTAGAAGTACCTTCACACAAGTCCCATAATTACTTCCAGCAAAGCCGTACTTTTCCTGCTTCAAGAACATAAGAACTGCTGCTAGACATACCTGAGCTTTTAGTTGCCTTTAATATTTTGAATTCTTGGGTCTGTAGGCCTTCTAGAGACCACTAAGAGTTGACACAGGTGTGTCATATTAAAGGGGTTGAATACTTATATAATCAATGAATTTGTGTTTTATATTTGGTAAACTATTGGTGCAACGTGTGCTACTTAGACTGTCATTTCAAAACCTCCAGATAAATATGGCACTGAGTAAAAATAAAACAAAAGAAATGGAGGCCTTAGATGATATCCTTTATAATGTCTACCCCTCAGCTCTGTGCCTGCACTCCACAAAGTCAGGCGTGTGACACCTACCTGTGCACCAGGTTTACGCCTTCTAGATAAGCAAGCGCTTTACAAATCTGCAGCGAGTACAGGATCAGGGTGACAGGCTGGATCTTGTTCTTGTTTTCAGCAAGGTAGTTTCCCAGCTGTTGACAGAAAATAAAGCATGCATTTTTATTACTGAGAGCACTTGTACATAAAACACATTCCTTTAACACTTCTTTCATTAATTAAATCCATTCCATTCAACACAGCTGATATTTTGATTGCTGATCTTGATAGCCAGACACCCATAATGATGGTAGACGTGTACTGTGCCCTCCATGATGTTTGGGACAAATGCACATTTTTTATTTCTTGATTTCCCACTCTCCTCCACAGTTTAAAATTTACAAATCAAACAATTCAGACCTCATGATGAAAATGTACATTGCAAGCTTTCATTTATGGGGATTTGCGGACATCTGGATCAGACAACACCTTTTCTATACAGTCCCACCAATTCAGGGCACCATAATGTTTGGCACACAGTAATGGCAGATCTATTAAAGCTGTCATATTAAGGATTTTGTTGCATGTCCCTCACCAGCAATGGCTCATTGATGTCTGTGCTAAATACACATCAGCAGGAGCTGAGGAACTTCTCTGGTGATGCTCTGCCAAGCCTCTCATGTAGCCATTTCTATCTATCTATCTATCTATCTATCTATCTATCTATCTATCTATCTATCTATCTATCTATCTATCTATCTATTATATAGTGCCTTTCATATCTATCTATCTACCTATCTATTATATAGTGCCTTTATCTATCTATCTATCTATCTATCTATCTATCTATCTATCTATCTATCTATCTATTATATAGTGCCTTTCACATCTATCAGTCTATTTATCTATCTATCTATTTTATAGTGCCTTTCATATCTATCTATCTATCTATCTATCTATCTATCTATCTATCTATCTATCTGTTATATAGAGCCTTATCTATCTGTCCATCTGTCCCATCCAAAACATGATCATGTCACTTGTTTAATGTCACCTTGTCATTCTGACTTTATATCTTGTCATTAGTCATAACCCTAACCCCATCCAAGCTTTTTTGGGACACGTTGCAGTCATCAGTTTCAAAATTACGTTTGTCACAAAGCAGTGCTTTTGATGAGGTGCAACATGAAATGCCTCATCTTTATAATGTTTTAGTTTGAACACAAGTCCATAAAGTTTCAAACCAGTCGTTTGTATTTTTATTAGTATTTTCCAGACTGTCTCAGTTTGTCTGGAATGGGGACTGCGTTTGTATAGAACTACGAATCAATTTTGAATTAAATGAAGACCCCAATAATCAAATTGCCAGATTCCCAACCCTAATGCGTTCTGCAGATCTTAAGCTACCTTTTCTACTGAGCACTTCACATTTGAAAAGACCACAAAACACATACGCTATCAATGAGTAGAAAAGTCAAAGCGCACACAAGAGCACAACATTCTCAACAGTTACGCACTGAGCTGATTCCCAATTGAGGAAAATGAATGATGAATGAAATTAACATAAACACCAAAATCGTGTTGAGTCAAGTTATTTCTCAATTCTGATTAAAGGCTAAACACCATGTATCCACTCACTTCCACTACTATACTGTATGTCCACACTGTAGCCAACGGTTTCCCACAGGGATCTGTGAACACATTATTTTATTAAAGACAGGTAAGTGAGGCCATAAATAAATACAGCTGAAACCACGCAAGCTTGACAGTACGTGTGTGACAGCCTACGCTGAGAAAGAGCACATTGGCAGAAAAATCCTTGAAAAGACGGTAACGCCAGCCAACAGACAAGGGATTTAATGTAAAACTGAAGCAACGGGGCAATTTTGTGCATTTATACCGTGTTTAGACTATAAAAAATGCAATGTAGACACATAAAGATAAGCAACAAAACAAGTGCCATGGAAAGCAACTCCCTTAATGTCCACTACATTGGAATACGGTTGATTTTCTTCCATGAAGGCTGGCCAATTACGGAATGAGATGTTGTGATGAGCAGTGTCCAGTCAGTAAAGAGCCACGGTAATAAGCACACACCAAGCAGAGCACAATCAGCGCCTGCGTTTTCAAACCTCTCCATTTTTACCTGTCCACATGTAATGCTGAGCCAGCGTTTTCAGATATAGAGAGCATTTTCAAAAGTCTTCGTTTCTGGGGGTCTAAAAGGCGTGGGTAGTGTGGAGAAAAGGTGAAAATGGGGAGTTTTTAAAGGAAAACATAGGGGTGTGGATGTAGTGACACAGGGAGCTGAGCTTATCTTGGGCGCTTTAGGGGTAAGAAAGGAAGCAACACTAGAATGAGACTCGCTGTATTTTAGGGCAGACACTTACACACAAACACAGCGCCCACTCACCAACACCACGCCAATTAACTTAACATACACAACTTTGTGCCCAACCCTGGACTGGTACACTGTCAAAAGGGGGGCAGTGACCTGTTGCTGCTGGGATGGGCTGAGTGGAGGTGGAATAAATGGGTTTCAGAACATCACATTATATGACATTCTAAGGTAATTCAGACAACGTAATGTGCAACATGAAGAGGATGCCACCCTACGCATTGGCTACAGTCTGACACAGTGCACCACACCGGTGATGTAATTCTGCCACCATCTTTTCAAACTTACAAATGGCATGGATGCCATACAATACAACTCAGAGTCCTGTCACATGCAAAAGTTCACTGACGACACTGCTATCGTGGGCCGCATCAGGAGTGGGCAGGAGGAGGAGTATAGGAACCTAATCAAGGACTTTATTAAATGGTGCAACTCAAACCACCTACAACTAAACACCAGCAAAACCAAGGAGCTGGTGGTGGATTTTTGGAGGACCAGGCCCCTCATGGACCACGTGATCATCAGAGGTGACTGTGCAGAGGGTGCAGACCTATAAATACTGGGAGTGCAGCTGGATGATAAACTGGACTGGACTGCCAATACTGATGCTCTATGCAAGAAATGTCAGAGCCGACTATACTTCATTAGAAGGCTGGCGTCCTTCAACATCTGTAATAAGATGCTGCAGATGTTCTACCAGACGGTTGTGGCGAGTGCCCTCTTCTACACGGTGGTGTGCTGGGGAGGCAGCATAAAGAAGAGGGACAAACTGGTGAGGAAGGCAGGCTCTATTGTAGGCACGGAGCTGGACAGTTTGACATCTGTGGCAGAGCGACGGGCGCTGAGCAGACTCCTGTCAATCATGGAGAATCCACTGAACAGTATCATCTCCAGACAGAGGAGCACCTTCAGAGACAGACTGCTGTCACCGTCTATCTATCTATCTATCTATCTATTATATAATGCCTTTCACTCTATCTATCTATCTACAGTGCATCTGGAAGTATTTCCAGCGCTTCATCACTTTTTCCACATTTTGTTATGTTACAGCCTTATTCCAAAATGGATTAAATTCATTTTTTTTCCTCAGAATTCTACACACAACACCCCATAATGACAACGTGAAAAAAGTTTACTTGAGATTTTTGCAAATTAAAAATAAAAAAACTGAGAAATCCCATGTCCATAAGTATTCACAGCCTTTGCTCAATACTTTGTTGATGCCCCTTTGGCAGCAATTCCACCCTCAAGTCTTTTTGAATCTGATGCCACAAGCTTGGCACACCTATCCTTGGCCAGTTTCGCCCATTCCTCTTTGCAGCACCTCTCAAGCTCCATCAGGTTGGATGGGAAGCGTCGGTGCACAGCCATTTTAAGATCTCTCCAGAGATGTTCAATCAGATTCAAGTCTGGGCCACTCGAGGACATTCCCAGAGTTGTCCTGAAGCCACTCCTTTGATATCTTGGCTGTGTCCTTAGGGTCGTTGTCCTGCTGAAAGATGAACCGTCGCCCCAGTCGGAGGTCAAGAGCGCTCTGGAGCAGGTTTTCATCCAGGATGTCTCTGTACATTGCTGCAGTCATCTTTCCCTTTATCCTGACTAGTCTCCCAGTTCCTGATGCTGCCACCACCATGCTTCACTGTAGGGATGGTATTGGCCTGGTGATGAGCGGTGCCTGGTTTCCTCCAAACGTGACGCCTGGCATTCACACCAAAGAGTTCAGTCTTTGTCTCATCAAACCAGAGAATTTTGTTTCTCATGGTCTGAGAGTCCTTCAGGTGCCTTTTATAAACTCCAGGTGGGCTGCCATGTGCCTTTTACTAAGGAGTGGCTTCTTTCTGGCCACTCTACCATACAGGCCTGATTGGTGGATTGCTGCAGAGATGGTTGTCCTTCTGGAAGGTTCTCCTCTCTCCACAGAGGACCTCTGGAGCTCTGAAAGAGTGACCATCGGGTTCTTGGTCACCTCCCTGACTAAGGCCCTTCTCCCCCGATCGCTCAGTTTAGATGGCCGGCCAGCTCTAGGAAGAGTCCTGGTGATTTCAAACTTCTTCAACTTACAGATGATGGAGGCCACTGTGCTCATTGGGACCTTCAAAGCAGCAGAAATGTTTCTGTAACCTTCCCCAGATTTGTGCCTTGAGACAATCCTGTGTCGGAGGTCTACAGACAATTCCTTTGACTTCATGCTTGGTTTGTGCTCTGACATGAACTGTCAACTGTGGGACCTTCTATAGACAGGTGTGTGCCTTTCCACATCATGTCCACTCAACTGAATTGACCACAGGTGGACTCCAATTAAACATCTCAAGGATGATCAGGGGATACAGGATGGACCGGAGCTCAATTTGGAGCTTCATGGCAAAGGCTGTGAATACTTATGTACATGTGCTTTCTCAGTTTTTTTATTCTTAATAAATTTGCAAAAACCTCAAGTAAACTTTTTTCATGTTGTCATTATGGGGTGTTGTGTGTAGAATTCTGAGGAAAAATGAATTTAATCCATTTGGGAATAAGGCTGTAACATAACAAAATGTGCAAAAAGTGATGAAGCGCTGTGAATACTTTCCAGATGTACTCTATCTATCTATCTATCTATCTATCTATCTATCTATCTATCTATCTATCTATCTATCTATCTAGATGATGTCTAATGTCTAATGTTATCATTATCACAAGTGTGTCTAATTTTGCCCTTCAAGTCACTCCACTCTACTCCCAGGACTCCCACTTACTGTACATCATGGGCTGTATAGGTGGCCTTGCACTTTTTTCAAATCAGCCCCTTAATGTTCCATTTTCCTACCAGCTGTCAGAATAATTCAAGGAGGCCAGTGCTTTAAAGATCCAAATCATTACACTAACAGACTATTCTTATGGCTTTTAAAGCAGTGTGTGGCCCCCCATAGTGGCTGCTGCATAGTAATGAATGCTGAGTCAAGTGAGACCCCAGCCTAGCATGTCACCTACCCTTTCAGTGCTCCATCAACCTCAGTAATACGGCAGCAGCTGTTCTGTAACTCACTAGGTATAAAATGGCAAGCTAAATAAATAGATAGATAGATACTGTATGTTGGAATCTTTTTAGATTTTCTGCTTTCAGGAGTTTGCTGAATATTTTGATTGGCAGAGCTACTTATTAAGTACAGAAGGGCTGGCATGAAGGCCTGACAGAGACAGACAGGACAGCAAGAGTGCGGGCAAAATCACAAAGAAAAGGCAAAAGGAAGACAAAGGCAAATAATAAGAAGAAAAACACGAAGAGAAGAATACAGCAAGGCTGAGGCGTGAATGGAAAAATGACGGGACAGATGGTGTAATGATGGAGAAGAGGAGATATGGAATCCATCCAACAATCATTTTTTAACTCCACTTAAAAGGAATAATTCGGGCCCAAAATGAGGATTCCTGTGTCGGTTACTTACAGTCAGGTCCATAAGTAATTAGACAGTGACACAATTGTCATCATTTTGGCTAAGTATCCCACCACAGTGGATTTGAAATAAAGCAAAGTGCAGACTTTCAGCTTCAATTTAATATTATACAAACCGTTTAGGAATGACAGACATTTTTAGAAGTGGTCCCCCATGTTTTCAAGAGCACAAAAGTATTAAGACAAACTAACCTAATCATAAATATAATATTCATTTTCAATATTTGGTTGAAAATCCTTTATAGGCAATGACTGATTGAAGTTTGGGACCCATGGCCACCTCCAAGTGCTGGCTTTCAAAAACTGTAAAATTGCTACTTTCTTACCCACAGGGTTTGTCAAGGCTAAGCCCTTCCGTGAGAACCCTACATCCAAAGAGGACTGTTTCATTTATGTTAGGTAGAATGTCCAGAGGGGACTGGGCGGGTGGTCTCATGGTCTGGAATCCCTACAGATTTTATTTTTTCTCCAGCCGTCTGGAGTTTTTGTTTTTCTGTCCCCTGGCCATTGGACCTTACTCTTATTCTATGTTAATTAATGTTGACTTATTTTGTTTTCTTATTGTGTCTTTTATTTTTCTATTCTTTATTATGTAAAGCACTTTGAGCAGCTGTTTGTATGAAAATGTGCTATAGAAATAAATGTTGTTGTTGTTGTTGTATTGAGGCCCCACCTCAATAATTAGAACAACTGCGTTAAAAGGAAGACATTGTTTAGTTAGTAAGGGACAGACGACCAAAAGAGTCGCCATGACACCCACATGTTTGTTAGTGCTGGTGACAGTGAATCCCTATGCAGAATACGGTGGTGAGACTGGCACTTGACGTCACTCAAGACGTATGTGTGTGTGTGTGTGTGTGTGAGATAATCTTCAAGGGTGGGAGTAGATGAACCTTATAAATGGACCTGGTGAGACTCAAAAACTTCAAGATACTGGGGGCCAACACTAAAGAACAGCAACGAATATTAAAGCATCCATGAAAAAAACCTTCCCGGGTCCTCCCTGCGGGAGTTTGCATGTTCTCCCCGTGTCTGCGTGGGTTTCCTCCCACAGTCCAAAGACATGCAGGTTAGGTGCATTGGCGATTCTAAATTGTCCCTAGTGTGTGCTTGCTGTGTGGGTGTGTGTGCCCTGCGGTTGGCTGGCGCCCTGCCCAGGGTTTGTCTCCTGCCTTGTGCCCTGTGTTGGCTGGGATTGGTTCCAGCAGACCCCCGTGACCCTGTAGTTAGGATATAGCGGGTTGGATGATGGATGGCTGGATAGCACTGCGATCACTGCCACCTAAAGAGCCTCGCCGTTATGCCCTGTCAGAAGAGCTGCTCATCTGTAAATGAATTTGGGCGTATGGAAGAGGTGAAGATCCGGAGCGAGGGTTAAAGCGAGGTGGAAAGGATTCAGACCTGGGCTGACTTCGTATAATGAAGTTCTTTGAGCTGTTATATCTCAAAGCAAGTTATGGCGAGCTCGGTGACTGTGATATGTGGACACTGAGGAGAACCACATATTTCAAACACTATTTTAATGCTGGATGGGTTTGATCAGACCGAACAAAAAAAGCAGGAGGAAGACTGGAGATTTTTGTGATTGTGCAGTGATAAAAAATGGAGCACAGTACAAATGCTGATGGACTCATCTCAGAGGGGAACGTGTCTGCCTACAGAGAGGACATCCTGGAATTGACAGCAAATATCCTGACACTGAACACCATGAAAACAAAGGAAATCATCCTTCACTTTAGGAAAAACACTGCAGATCTAATATACTGTATCAATGGGGACTGTGTGGAAAGGGTCCCAGGCTTGAAATTCTTGAGTACCTTCATCTCTGCTGACCTGTCTTGGTCTGCAAACACCAAAGCGATCATTAAAAAGGCACAGCAGCGACTTCACATCCTGAGACTGCTTAGTGGAGAATAATCGGGACCTTTGACCTGAACTTTGACTGCTCCTCCACAGACAGCCTGCTGGCTGATGTACCGAATCACAGTGTGGCACAGAAGCTGCATTTCAGCATGACATCAGTGGAGCTCAGAAGACTGTCGGCTGCTCTCTGTCCTCTCTGCCGTCCCTGCTAGACCTGTATACTTCCTGCTGCCTTGGAGGGGCATAAAACATTGTGAAGGACCCCTCACATCCTGGTTTTTACCTGTCTGACCTGCTGCCCTCTGGGAGGCGCTAAAGGTCCATCAAATCAAAGACAAATAGACTGAGGGAAAGTTTCTACATTGGATTTCAACATGCGCTGCCCACCACTCTGTGTGTCTCTGTCACTCTCTCCTTCTCTCCAAAATCACCTCTTACGATAATGTCTAACAATCACAGTCTAGTGCAATATTACTCTATTTGTACAATGTTTTACTTTATTAGTATTCTTGTGTAATATTCATATCATTGGTAATTCATTGTGCAATACCTGCATGACCAGTAATATTTCTTGTTTAGCAATACTGCATTGTTATCTATTAATTAGTATTTTTAAACTATTAATTAGTATTTTTATATTTGTTGTATGGGCGGCATGGTGGCGCAGTGGGTAGTGCTGCTGCCTCACAGTGAGGTGACCTGGGTTCACTTCCCAGGTCCTCCGTGCGTGGAGTTTGCATGTTCTCCCCGTGTCTGCGTAGGTTTCCTCCCAAAGACATACAGGTTTGGTGCATTGACGATTCTAAATTGTCCCGTTTGTGTGTGCGCACCCTCCGGTGGGTTTGTTTGCACCCTGTGCTGGCTGGGATTGGCCCTGTTGTTAGGATATAGCGGGTCGGATAATGGATGGATGGATGTTAATTAACTTGCTCGGTGTCACACAGGAAGTCGGGGTGAAGATCGAATGGCCACCTTTTGGCTAAGAGCTCACTTCCTTAATTTCAGTGCTACACTGCAGTCCTACTGATAACAAATAAATACGATTACGGTATTTATAATTAAGCTGAATAAATGAGCCACGCCTGATGTGATGTCTGCAGGCCTAGACATTTCCAGCTATTCCACATATCGCTGCTGCTCTGGATGTGAAGAATAAACAGTAAGTGACAAACGGCAATGCAAACACAAAGCAGATGTGAGCTTCAGAGTCTTACCGCCTGCGACAGTGGTGGTCACAAAGGTGGTTTGAGATGGTGCACTGCTGAAATTAGCACAAATGGTTTCTGAAAGGTGAAGATGGAATCAGCAGCACGTGATACGAGCGACTGCGGCCAGAAACAGAAACAGAGCTGACAGGAAGTGAAAAGAATTAGCAAAATGAAGTGGGAGGAAAAAGAACAACCTGAAAATATGCGAGTTTCAAGGTGCACATTGTGATTACCCAGAAGTGTTGAGATGAAAAGGACAATTCAGTGTGGCACCAGCCAGTCGATGTAGACATGCTGATATTAAAAAGAATGAGATCCAACCTGTAGAAAGCACCTGTGAAAATAAGGTGGTGATCCGAGTCTGCCATTCCTCCCCCTCAGTCAGAGATTCAATGCCTAAGGAATCCTAAAGAACCAGGATGATACCAGGATGACACTTCAGTCTCAAATCGTCACTACCAAACTGTGGCTCTAACTAACTCCACCAATCAAACAAAGTCTTTAAAGCACAGAAAGGAGTGATGGAAATATGTATGTCAGGTGTTGTGGTGATTCTGTAAATGTGGGTGTGTGGATGAGTAGGCCCTGCGATCGACTGATGCCCTACACCCTGTGCTTTTGTGGCAGGCCTGCCGTCCCAATGACCCTGAAGTGTGTTATGTTATGTTATACTAAAATGATGACAATACCACGCTAAGAAGTACGGTGACGCAGTACAGCTGGTAAGGAGCTGGTCCAGTCTCAGTGAGAAATCAGTTTAAGAAAATGGAGCTTTCAGGTGTCACACACCTACGCCTTGGGGACAGCATAAAGGCTCTGGTGCTGGTATTTCTTCAACACTCCACAGGGTGACACTGTATTCTAGTACCTCGTCTCTTCCTCCCTCTACAGACTGGATGATTGACAACCACAACCACCTTTGCACATGTCCAAGCCAACACAATCTCACTTCTCTGACTTTGTCTCCCAACCATCCAAATTGAGCTGACCCTCTAATGTCCTCATTTCTAATCCTGTCCATCCTCATCACCCCCAATGCAAATCTTAGCATCTTTAACTCTGCCACCGTCTCTACCCATATAACACAGCTGGTCTCACTACCGTCCTGTAGACCTTCCCTGTCACTCTTGCTGATACCCGTCTGTCACAAATCACTCCTGACACTCTTCTCCACCCTGCCTGCACTCTCTTCTTCACTTCTCTTCCACAATCCCCATTACTCTGTACTGTTGATCCCAAGTATTTAAACTCATCCACCTTCATCAACTCTCCTCCCCTCATCCTCACCATTCCACTGACCTCCCTCTCATTCAGTCACATGTATTCTGTCTTGATGGTCCTACTGACCTTCACTTCTCTCCTCTCCTCTCATATCTCCACCTCTCCAGAGTCTCCTCAACCTGCAGATCACATTGTCATCAGCAAACATCAGAGCCCACGGGGAACTCCCTTACATTAAGTTATTTATTTAGTTAGTTGTTATTTCATACATATTTAAAAGTTTATTAATGATTTTTGATCATTTATAAGGTCATGTATTCTTGTTATCATCCCTTTATTTTCCTCTTAAAGGCACAGTCATCCATCTATCTATCTATTATATAGTGCCTTTCATATCTATCTATCTATCTATCTATCTATCTATCATCTATCTATCTATCTATCTATCTATCTATCTATCTATCTATCTATTATATAGTGCCTTTCATATCTATCTATCTATCTATCTATCTATCTATCTATCTATCTATCTATCTATCTATCTATTATATAGGGCCTTTTACTCTATCTATCTATCTACTGTATCTATCTATCTATCTAGTCAAAAAAAAAAGTCAAAGTCAAAGTGAACTTTATTGTCATCTCAACCATATACAAGTATACAGATAGACGAAATTGCGAAGCTCAGGGTCCACAGTGTAACAACATGATGTGCAAATAGTAAATTAAAAATAGAATAAAAATTTTTAAATTTATAATTAAAACACAAACAAGACATTGTGCAAAGATAGGACAAACAAGTAGCAGCAATATTGATGTGTAAGATATGTAATATAATGAGTAAATAATAGATATAGATAATACAGAAATGATCAGTGTATGATAATAGTTGTTTAAGACGTGTGTAAACAATGACAGGTCAGAATGTTTCATAAATCCTTAGAGGTCAGTATGAGATTTTCAGTTCTTAACTGGACTGTGGTTTTCATGTATAAAAGTTCTGTTTTTAGTAGTGGTTGAGGCCGTGTGGAAGGTCCCAGGGGGCAGCCTGGTGTTAAGGAGTCTAACAGCTTGGGGATAAAAACTCTCCTGCAGCCTCGCAGATTTGGCTTTGATGCTGCAGTATCTTCTCTTGGATGGCAGAAGTGTGAAAAGTCCATGTGAGGGGTGTAAGGGGTCCTGCACAATGCTACATACAGGCCTTGCGGACACTGCGTTTGTAAAATATGTCCTGTAATCTACTACTTGGATTGAACGAGGAGCGGACATGCCCACGTTGTATGATTCTTTCTATCACTACATATTTTCAAGTAAAACATTGACAGTCAGTACCTTTGCCTGGTTATGACTAGATTATCCATTCCTTGTCCAGCCTCAGCCCTTTAAAGGGCACAAAAGGCCGCTCAAGTAAAGGTTTGTAAGTAAAGACAATTCCAGTCAGCAGGCAGCCCATCACAGGGGCCACTGAGGTTGAATATGTGGGCTTTAACCTGGGCAGTGAACGGTCAGAGGTTACTGGTTAACCTGGCTAATGGTTTTGACATTTCTTTGTATCCCCTACTAAGAACAGAAGCTCAGAGGTCAGCTGGTGCCGTTCATGTTAGGTGATCTGATAAAACAAGATGTCCCATCCAAACCGGTACATATCAGAGACACATCTGTGTAGCTGAAGCAGGAGTTCTTTTCAAGTTTCTTATTTCCGTTTTGACCCCAGTAATAAACTGAGGAACCCCAACACTTTTTTTTATGTCTTCTTCGGTTCTCTTTACAACAGCTGATATAATTTACCCTTTAATGACAGCTGGGATTAAAGATTCACCTTCAAGGAGATCAGAATGTGCCATCGGACAGAAAGATCAACGTTTAAAGGATAAACAGCAAAGGTTCTCACATTAAGTATCAGGACTCTAAGAAGTTTACCGACGTATTGTTGAGAAGAGTGAGCTGGTGTCCCTAAAACGTGAGGATGAAATATGCAACATGGACAGAGCGTCAAATGCATCACCCAAAAAACATAACAGGCTTTCATATGTAAAACTGAGATAATAATGAAACCACAGACATAACAGACTTCCAGCCCCATCTGAACTCAATTATTCTGCTCGATTAAACTTCATAAGAGGTGCATAAATACAGAGCATCCATTGGCTCTTTATGTAACAAAGTGTACTACAGAGCTACGGAATAGAACAGTGCTAAAAGAAGCAGGCAGCTCCACTTTCTAAGCTGTCAGAACAGGACACAGCAGTAGGCATTGTGGTCAGCGCACTGTGCTCGTGGAATTGAAGCGAATGACCCACAAGTCTCCATACTGCCTTTTACTTAAGTAAGTAGACGCCGTGTGAGTCTGAAACCACTTCTGAACATTTAATTGCCTGACTTACATGCAATCCGATCCTCCCACTCAAATGCTGCCGAATTTCCATTTAAATGAGTACATTTTGTTCACTTTAAAATTGCCACCTTTATCTATTCTGTAAATGGAACCTTTCTTGGCGAGCCTGCAATGCTTTATTTTTTTTTCCTGTGAAATGATCCAGCGTCATGACTGACTTGCAATAAAAGCATGAAAATTCTGATCGTGGTGCAGTAATAAAATGACATTATTAAACTTACAGAAACACAACAAGCCCAGTTTTTATATTGCCATGCACTCTGGCACAATTTCCTGCATTATCTACGTATAAATCACCCAATTAAATAATTGCTCAGCTGAGATTTTGCCCCACGTTACCATTATAGTGGTAGTCTACCGAGGTTTAGCATTGTTGCCAGTGTTATCTAACTTGACTGTGGGTAAGGACACCTCAGACATCCAAACCCTACAACTGTGGAACCTGTTACACTTTACCTTGCTGAAATCTCATGCCATTCTTTGGAAGGTGGCACCTGGCGGTGGAATTCACAGCTGCAGGAAAATGAACACTCAGCACATGGAACACGACATTCAAATGGATGGTACCAAAAAAAAGACATCAGCCAAGATATCAAGAAGGTCACCAGCTTCAAATACTTTAGTTCTCAGGTCAACTTGGATGGTGATTACACCAATGATGCAGAAGCACAAGTCAATGCGACCTGGCAGAAGAGGCACCAGTGGCTGAAGTCCTGAATGATCAGAAGGTATCCACATACCTCAAGGTGAAAGTTGTCTGCTCTGTCACTCCATATGGCACCCAGTGTTGGGTTGTAACTGCTAGTCACAAATAAGCACGGCCCGTCATGGAAATGAAAATGCTGTATTGGACACTTGGACTCGTGAGATGGCACCATGTCACGCATGTCAGTGTCTGCAGGATTATGGGAGTAGCTTCCATTAGCAATAAGATGCAGGCAGCCTACTCATAATGGTATGGCCAAGTTGGTATGGCAAAGACTGCCCTTCACCACAGCCCACAAGACAAACCAGCACATGGGACACCCCAAGAAGCGAAGGCTTGATAGATTAATATGCGCAAAGTTAAAGCCAAACTGGAAGACTTTCTAGACTTGGAGAAATGGAGATGTACAAGTCGGTGGACACTGTGCTAACGTAGGATGGCCCAATTAAATAAGCTGATTGTTCATGCAATACTTTATTTGTGTAAGGGAGGACGAAGCACCAATAGATAAAGATTACTTACCTCTCCATACTTGTACAGCTCCATGACAATCCAAACTGGATCCTCTTCAATAATACCAATCAGTTTCACAATATGTGGGTGGTCTAAATTTTTCATGATCACTAGTGGAAAGAAAAAAATAAAACCAGAACATCACAGGGGCTGCCAGGCTTATGGTTAGGCAGGCAGGGAAAACAATGGAAATGAAAATGAAGTCAGTAGGAATTTATTTAAAGAATAAATCAATACTGTGCTGTCTGTCTGTCTATCTATCTATCTATCATATAGTGCCTTTCATATCTATCGATCTATCTGCTATATAGTGTCTTTCATATCTATCTATTATATAGTGTCTTTCATATCTATCTATTATATAGTGTCTTTCATATCTATCTATCTATCTATCATATAGTGCCTTTCATATCTATCTATCTATTTATCTGCTATATAGTGTCTATCTATCTATCTATCTATCTATCTATCTATCTATCTATCTATCTATCTATCTATCTATCTATCTATCTGCTTTACAACTTCACCTCTGTTATGGTCAGGCAATTCTTACCTTGAATTATTTTTAAACTGCTTATTTTTTCATTATCATTCATTGCTTTTTAAATATATTGATTATTTATTTATTATGTATTATCTGTTATTTTGATTCTATTTGGTTATTATGCAGTACTTGTGTGTGTCTTTCATTTCTCTTATATTCCTTCTACTTTGTGACTGGTACATGTCCATCACTGTCCCCCAAGCCCTATAAAAGTAGACCGGGGACTGAAGTCCATTGGTTCTTTGTAAGTATTGTTCTCTTTGTGATTTCAAATCTGCCTCTGCACTGGAGCCTGGATATTCTTATGCATTGTGTTTTTGACTTTGTTTGCTAGGATTACCTTTGATAACCCCCTTTTTTTCTCTTTTGAACCTTTTTTGTTGCATTTTTGCTTTTCATTCAACAAATCTCTGTCTCTAAAGATTTCTTGTGGCCTTGTTCTGTACAAGTGCACTCCTCTCCCTTATGGGGCATTTTAAGTGTGTTTTGGGTCTTTGCAGAATATATTATTGAACGTTGACAATGAAGTGTATTTTTATCTGGCGTAGGCCTAGGCCACCAACCTCTATAGTAAAAACTAGACCGCCTAGGCTGGTGGGATTGTATGTAGCCTGCTTCCTTGGGTTTTTTTTTGAAGATTTCACACAACTTTGGAAACTTGTGAGATAAATCATGGTTACAGTATTTGCTTATTTTTCTATTACTAAAGCAAACTAAGATATAACTTTCATATTGAATTATTTCAGTGGCTTCACTCACCTGCCTCACTCATGAACTTCTCCTTAACCTCCGGATTGCAGTCCTTACACGTTTTCACAGCTACGGTTATTCTCTCCCCTTTCTAGATAAGAAAGAAAGATGCAAGTATAATACGTCATTATACAACAGTCAGGCCATCTAACAATAACAGAATGCAGAATAAAATAAGGTAAGTAAGAAAAAAATATAAACAAGTTATATTAAGGACCTTTCACATCACTTTATTTACATGACCTGAGTGACTGAGGGGGCACTTGTGGCACGCTGCCAGGACCACGCAGGTTTGGTTTTGCTTTAAGTCACAGGGGTGGGATTATGTGTGTGTGCGAGAGATGACAACCAATGAGAGCTCAGCTGGGAGTGCAGTGCACATCATGTAGTTATGATGAATAAGGAGCACAAGGGTTTTGGACCTCACAAACTGAAGAGAGGCCCGTCTGTCTGATGTCTCGTGTTTATCATACAACACCATAGGCAGCAAACGATTCGCAGTCAGGAAAAGGGGTGATCTGGCAATACTGTGGAAAGTTGTACACTGCAAAAAATGAAACCTAAGCAGGTGAAACTTATATTATGACTTTAAATAAATTCCTTATTGTAGGATTTACTGACTTCTCAAAAAACTTGTATTTATAATTATTTAGCATGCTTTAAGAAATGTGTACCCCACTGGCAGATTATTTTGCCAAATAAAAGCAAAACAACTCCATTTTAAAGTTTTTTTGTCTAGTCTCTGCATATGCATTTTTGCAGTGTATCATCTAATTTGTTGAACCCTGTGATTTTTTAGTTATGTAATCTGAAACAGGACAGCACGGTGGCGCAGTGGATAGCGCTGCTGTCTTGCAGTTAGGAGACCTGGATTCGCTTCCTGGGTCCTCCCTGTGTGGAGTTTGCATGTTTTCCACGTGTCTGCGTAGGTTTCCTCCCACAGTCCAAAGACATGCAGGTTAGGTGCATTGGCAATCCAAAATTATCCCTAGTGTGTCTGTGTGTGTGTGCCCTGCAGTGTGCTGGCGCCCTGCCTGGGGTTTGTTTCCTGCCTTGTGCCCTGTGTTGGCTGGGATTGGCTCCAGCAGACCCCCATGACCCTGTAGTTAGGATATAGCAGGTCGGATAATGGATGGATGGATAATCTGACACACTTCCGATGATGAGATCAGTTGTCAAGTTTGAGATTTATTATGAATGAAAGTCGCGTAATGTGACAATGATTTTATTAGCACCCAGCATACTGTACTGTCCTGATTATTGTGCGTTTGAATACTTCAAAATAAAGATGCTACAGATCTTAAAGTCACTGTCTGTTGAAATGTGTGCACAGCTCAGGGTCACCATGCCTTGTATGCAATACCACCTCAGGGCGAGGTGGTACTGACTTGTCTCTTCTGTCTGCAGTCCAGAGAAGGTGATGCAGGTGACCACGCCCCCATCACTTCCTCAAGCCCCGCCCCTATCCAGTCTGAAACATATTAAAAGTTCCTGTCCCCAGAAGTTGCCGTCTCACTTTGACCCGAACCTGAAGCAGGACAGACACTCCTAGTTAGAAGAAGCAAACTTGTACTTTGTGTTCTTGCGCCCTCCACATGCACCTGTTTATTTCTGTGCAGCTTTTTGATTTTAAATGGAGAAGCCCGGTTGGCATCCTAGCTATTTGTGGAACTCTGCAGTCTCACTCATTGTCCGCACTATGCATGAAATGCATGGAATAGCCGATAAATGTAATGAGTTGGGATATTCCACAGAAAGCACCTGGAGATACAAGTTAAGTTAAATATGCGCTCATGCATATCTGAAACAGAACTGAAAATGACAAATTTAAGGACTGCTTTAACTCCCCACATTTTAGTGAAATGCATACGTTTAACGTAAATAGCACATTTCCCAGCGTGCATTCCATCTGCCTTAACTCATCACACTTGGCGGCACACACTGGACTCAAAAAGTCTTCGGATGCCTTCACTTTCCACACACTTTACTGTGTTGTAAATTTTATTTTAAAAGGATAGATAAATTTAGGTTTTTTCCCTATCAATGTATACTCAGCAACTCATAATGACAAAGTGACAACATGTGACCAGAAAGGTGTGCAAGTTTATTAAAAATCAAAAACTGAAATCTCTCATTCATAGAAATCATTTTGACAATTAATTCAGTATTTTGTAGAAGCCCCTTTGGCAGCCATATAAGTTTTGAATCTTCTTGGGTAAGGCTCTACCTGCTTAACACACCTGGAGTAAGGCATTGTTCGCGCATTCTTCCTGGCAGATCCTCTCAAGCTCTGTTAGATTGGATGGGTAGCGACTGTAAACTGCCATCTTCAGGTCTCTCCACACAAATTCTATGAGTCTCATGCCCAAGCTTTGGCTGGGCAACTCAAAAACACATAGAGACGTGTCCCTAAGACACTCCAGCGTTGCCTTGGCTGTAAAGTGAACCACCATTGCTACAGTCTGAGGTGACGTGCACTCTGGAGCAGATTTTCATCAAGGACCTCTCTGGATTTGGCTGCATTCATCCTTTCCTCAGTTCTCACCCGTCTCCCTGTCCCTGCCACTGAGAAGCATACCCACAGTATGATGCTGCTCCCACCATGCCTCATCAGGGGGATGGCATTAGACAGGTGTTGAGCAGTGCCTGGACTTCAACAGACACGGTGCTTAAAGTGCTCTTCATATAGTTCAGATTCTTCTGCCTGATGCTCTCAGAGTCCTGTAAATGCTGGTTGGCAAACCCCGAGTGGGAGTTAGCTACTCTGCCATAAACCTGCTGAGACTGTCATCCTTCCAAAAGGCTCTCCCATCTCAGCAGAGGGCTCCTGAGGCTCTGTATGAGAGACCATTAGGTTCTTGGTCACCTCCAACTGTAAATATAACAGCAGGTCATGTCACTTACGGGAATTCTGAGATGAGTCTGCACTTAGTTGGTGTATTAATAAAGGGGATGAGACAGAGGAGAGGAGTCAGGGGAGAACATTGTTTCTTGGTGCAAAGAGAACTGTCTGCATCTTAACGTCAGCAAAACTAAAGAACTGCTTATTGACTTTCACCTCATCAAAGAGCCACAATAGTCCGGTCACTATTCAAGGAGGGGGTGCAGATGTGGTCCACTCCTACAAGTACTTTGGGGTCCACATTAACGACAAGTTGGACTGGTCTAGGAACACAAAGGAACTAGAGAAGAAAGAGTGGAGCACGGGCTCTCTCTTTCCTTTGGAGACTTCATTCCTTTAATGCGGGAAGTGACACCTTCTACCACTCTGTGATGGCCACTGCGTTGTGACGGGCTGGTAAAAGCAAACTTCAACAGAGGACCACCGAATTAACAAGCTCATTAGCACACGGCGACCGAGCTGCAGGCTATGGCCGGTATACAGTATATGTACACAAGTAGGTTCCAGTTATGACCATTACGCGTAGAATTTCGAAATGAAACCTGCCTAACTTTGTAAATAAGCTGTAAGGAATGAGCCTGCTAAATTTCAGCCTTCTACCTACACGGGAAGTTGGAGAATTAGTGATGAGTCAGTGTGTGAGGGCTTTGCCTTTTATTAGTATAGATAGATAGACAGACAGACACACAGATAGATAGATAGATAGATAGATAGATAGATAGATAGATAGATAGATAGATAGATAGATAGATACTTTATTGATCCCGACGGAAATTTAAGTAGCAGTAGCCCAAAATGATACCAAGTTAGACACAAACATTTAAGCACACACTATACACATACAGTAACATTAATTAAGTACAGGCTGTCAAATGCAATCTCAGTACATTGGGGTTGGAATCTTACAGTCCAATGCCAGTAAAGTAGATGGTGCATATAATAATGCCAGTGTAATGGGAACTGTACAAATTATACCACTAACAAAGTGAAAGGGGGCACATAATATTAAAGTGACAGATACTAAAGTGACATACTATTAAAGTAAAATAAAACAAAGTGACATGGCTTATGCTCATAAGGTAACATGTTTATAGTAACACATTATAAAAAAGGTTACACAGAAGTGACCAAGTAGTGAGATATCAAATGAGTCTAATGGCTCTGGGGACAAAAGTCCTTTTATATCTGTCCGTATTGCAGTTCTGTGATAGCAGCCCACCACTAAACAGACTCCTCTGCTTACCTATGGTAGTGTATAGAGGGTGATGTTCACTGTCCATAATGGAAAGGAAAATAGAGCTGGCTTTGCCCCTCCCTGAACCTTTCCTTTGTGTTCTCTGACCAGTTATGAGATGCTACTACCCAGGAGATAATAGTGGAGGGGGCAATTAAAACAAAACCTGAGTGCCATTATGAGCAATGCTGCACATCCTCTCTCTGACACACCAACACTGAGGACTTTCAACAATAAATTATTCAGCAGAAGTGTGTCAAGAAGCACGACTGGGGGTCTATAACAACAGTGATATGCCTGTATAGAATCTTACTGGGAGTGGCACTGCCATGTCTGATGATTTCTTTCTTTTCTTCCCTTTTAGTCATTCTACCATGTGTTCAGACCATAGTGTGTCTACCACAATGCCTGCTCTGTCATTTCTTCTGCAGTTCCACTATGTTCAGAGACCATTCCAACACTGATGTGGATCCCCAAGTACCTATAGGAGTGGACCACCTCAACTTCCAATCCCTAATAGTGACCAGACACAGAGGCTCTCTGGTGTGGCGAAAGCTAATAACCAGTTCCTTGAATTTGCTCATGTTAAGGTGCAGACAATTCTCAAAATTCTCCTCCTGACTCCTCTCCTTTGACTCATCCCACCCCATAACTGCAGAATCATCTGAGAATTTCTACAAGTGACTTGACCTGCTATTATATCTCTGCGAAGAGAAGGGGAGATGGGCCTGTTCATTGTGGTGCTCCAGTGTTGCTCACACAGTCCTTGAGCCTCATAAACTGTGGTCTGCCTGACAGATAGTCCATCATCAGGACACCACAGGCTCACCCACCTGCATATCTCTGAGCTGACCCCTTAACTGGCATGGCTGGAGGGCACTGGAGAAATCAGAACACACAAAACCCTCACATTTCTTTCTTCTTGTGTCTTACCGGGTTTTTGTAAACTCCTTCATGCACTTCCCCAAAGAATCCTTCTCCTAGAATCCTTCCGAGAATGATGTCATTTCTGGAGATTCCATATTTTATAACTACAAACAAAAATAAAAACAATGTTCCATGAAGAATGTCAAGTCAAATCCTTTTAAAAAATGAAGAATTTCTCTAGTTATGCAGGGCCTATAAAAGTATTCACCTGTGCTGTTGTGTGAAATTTTGTATACAAGCTGATAAATATTTTGTATGTCTTTATTTGTAACTGAGACAAAGCAAATGTAATATCAGTGGTTGATTAGTGAGGACAGTCAGGATAGTGAATTTTATGTCAGGGTTGGTGATTCTCTGCAGGACTCTCTCAATCAACCCAAACACACATAGGAAGCATCAGCTCAACAAATGGTTTTGGGGAGGCAGATGTGAAGCCATTGTGTCGCAACAGAATTCAATTGCTCTAAAGTTTCCTGTTTGTTTTTAAATCAGAAGCCTTTAAGTACCACACTGCCCTATTGGCTGCAGGGTTTGGGCAGAAAGTCTTTAAATTTGCTTGCTTTACCCCTCCCTTTCATTCTCTTACACCATCATCATGAAGGAGCATCACACACACCATGAACTGAAAGGGACAACACAATGAAGAGCACAACTCGGCAGCCATATTGAGGCCGGCATGCGGCCAGCCTGTTCTAAAGACACCTGACCACAAATGACGACTTGACTAGAGACATTTTAAGTAACAAACAAGTCTGTGTGCCCCCTGAAACTACATATCATCATTCATCAGGTTGTATGGTTGCCAATATTCACTTGTACTTTGCTTATTGTTAATTTTAATTGATATTATCAACTAGCCGTCCCCCGTGTAGAAGTGAAACAGGACAGTGAGGAGGACCCTGCCCGGCTCCCTACTCCCGATGTCATGCTTCCCTCTCCCCCTTGGCCCGCAGCCTCTGTCTCAGATTAGTGTGATTATATATCACTCCTGCAAGCGAACTATGATTCTTAGCGCAATGAGAGAAGTCACAAAATCAACCAGAATGTTCAAGCAAATTCTAGGAAAAAAAACACCCATCTAAATTCATTCGCTAGCTAAGCGGATGTAAGATAATAATATTAATAAAAATTAATTCTTGGCATTTATATAGCGATTTTCTCACTACTCAAAGTGCTCAGCAATTGCAGGTTAAGGGCCTTACTTACTCAAGAGCCCAACAGAGCAGAGTCCCTTTAGGCATTTACGGGATTCGAACCGGCAACCTTCCTATGCCCCGAAGCTGGCACATGAGTGAGGGCCCCGCCCCCCTCGGCACGCTGCGTCTCTCTTGGAGTTGCGCAAATAAATTGCCACCGCAAGTAAACTGTGACACTTAGTGTGATGAAAGAAGTTGCAAAATCAACCAGAATATTCAAGCAAATGACAATTAAAACAAATGTAAAAAAGTTGATTAAGCTTTTAAAATGTCAACTCAAAATCAAATTGAAAAGGGATGAATGGGCAGTGCCTCCAGAGTACTACTACATTAATAGATCTAGACATTTCTTTACATATAGCATATTAAAGGGGATCTGTGGGGTTGGACATTATCAAGAACCTCAAACTACAAGATGAAAATAAACCAGCAAGACGGGACGTCCCTCACCAGGCTTACTAACTGCAAAGACCCACAGGCTGGGTGTAAACAATGAGTAAAGGGTGGGAGCTCACACAGTGAATCAATGCATGACACAACAACATTTACCCAGGACTACTGACAGATAAAGACCAAATATTTTACATAAAACAACCACTTTAATGACTGTGACACCCTGGACTGCAGCCTAGAAATCAGGCGTTAGTTCAGCTGGGCAAAGGCAACTGCAAAATGTCAGACAAGTTTAAAAAAATCTCCTCTGCCCTCTTTTGCTATCCTTTCTCATGGCATAACTCTTTTGAACTGGATTTGGCTTACAGGAGTAGTAAAGCCAAGCAGGGCTGATGCTGTACTGTATATAGTTGTAGTGGATGGCTGGCACCCTTGCACGGCCAGGACGCCTGCTTAATGGTAGGACCGGGAGAGAAGATCTCCCCTAGAGTGCTGGATGGTAAACCCCCAGATAGCAACAGTGCCGTTGGATTGCCACAGGACTTCATAGGAGTTGGAGTTTGACACAGCCCTGTTGGGTGCCACCAAGGGGTGTTGCAAGGAATACAGAGCCCTTCTTTGTTGGGCTTCCAGTGCTTTGATGGGAACGGTAGTGGCAGTACTCCAGTGTGTAGGAAAGAAGATACCAGGATCCAGAGTCAGTGTTTGGGATGGGAAGAAGCTTACTGGAGGAGCAGTGGAAGAGGAAGAAGAGAGAAAAAGAAAGAAAGATGAAGAAGAAACGAACATGCTGTATGTGTTTATTATTGTGCCTGTCTATGTCGGGTTTGGGGTGCACCAGGCCACAAGTATATTCATATTGTCACACATGGGCACCTGAGGATAACCTTCAAGGCACAGACAAGGTATGCAATGCCCCACCAGTGCAAGGTGCCACCACTAACAACTAACAAGTCTCTTTTCTTCTCTTTAGCTCACAGAACCTAAGCCACACCCACTGTCTCTGGTTGTGGGCTCCCGGAAGATGGCGTCTCAGTCTGAGGAACAGACTGATCCAGAGCTGCTCGAGAGGCTAAAATGGCAGTTGTTAACGGCTCATTTCCCGTATAGCAGTAAACATGGCAGCTGGGTTGACGCTCCCAACTTTTCTCTCTTCTCCTTCATTTGCACCTCACAGCATTTTACATTTCTACAGCAGCAATGATGGACCATTTTGATGTTTTACTTTTATTCACTGTTTTGACTTATAAGGTTCTTTAATTCCTGCTGCATTACAAAATACACAAGCTGGCAAGCAAGAAAAATCTTTTTTGACAAAACGCTTTGAAGTGAATTCACCAGACTGAAGGCAGACATTTAGTTTTTGAAGTATGGAAGGGGACACATTTAGCAGTCACAGACATTAATGAATTGGCCCAAAAACAATCAGCATGTGTGAGAGCCTCACGCTGGCGAATGGGCAAATGGCATTAAAGGGGGCTTGGAAAGATGCCCTTGAGCATTTTAAATGGTGGCAGATGAGTAGTGTTAGTGTAGGATAAATAAACTGGAAAGTGACAAAGACACAGATGAAGAACATGTATGTACTTGTCAGCTCTTCTTAGGGTGCCAACTATTCTTATAGTCACCTTATTATAATATTATCAAGTGAACTCTTTCAGTACCTCTGTTATATTTCCATTAGACACATATTTAACATCCACCTTAATAAAAGAGTAAGTGTTTGTATGTCTGTGTGCCTGTGTGTCTGTCGGGTCTTTCCAACACATGGCGCATCACAAACATCTTTACTAATACAATGCATTGTGTTTGTCATTTCAATAGATGCCTCACCACAAGACATTGTTTTTATGAATCCCAAATCAAATGGCATATAACAGAGACATTTCCATTGCAGTATTCATTCCAACATATAGATAGATAGATAGATAGATGGATGGATGGATGGATGGATAGATAGATAGATAGATAGATAGATAGATATAGTGAAAGGCGCAATATAATAGATAGATAGATAGATAGATAGATAGATAGATAGATAGATAGATAGATAGATAGATAGATAGATAGATAGATAGATAGATAGATAGATAGATAGATAGATACTGTCACACACATGCGCATGGGAGGCAGCTAAAGAGCTTGAGTGACGGCAGTTCTGAGACAGGCCGGGCTGTGGCAGAGTGTACTGACTCTTTTTCTCACTTCCCTGTAGACCAACCCTGGGAGACTCCACCTGGCTCTCGTGACATCACTTCCGGGACCAAACCAATGGAGACAGAACTAACCGGCGCCAGCCCCCCTAATGTCACGTCCGGGCCTGATCCAATGAGTGACGAACACGTGCCCGATTCCCATGACCTCACTTCCTGTCTTCCCCTTTAAAAGCCTGCCCTTTTTCCCCTTTCCCTCAGTCTTGTTTTGGACTCATTTGTATGCACATCAGTGCTGTTTATTGTGATAAAAAACGACTTTGCAGCCAGGATACCAGAATATACGGGTGGCTGCCCCAAACCTTTCTTGAGTATGTCTCAGCTTTGTGACAATAGATAGATAGATAGATACTTTTTTAATCCCAAGTGGAAATTTACATATGGCACATCACAAACATTAACACTGCTTTTATGAATCCCATACCAAATGACATATTACGGAGACATATGCAATGCACTTGTCATTGTGACAGCAAAGTATGAATACATTTAACTTGGGAAAATTGAGAGGGAAAATCTAAGTGGTAGGCTACACAGTTCTATCCACATTTGGCCAACTGCTTACCCAACTTCTTCCTGGACACTCCTTTTCATGGTATGTTGTTATAATACATTAAATGTTAATTATTCTTTCAGAGTATGATGGAAGACTGACAGCAAGTCTATTATTATCGAGGATTTTTTCCATTTTAAGGTCACTTTCTAAGAATAATAGGAATAACTTGCTGAAGATGGTAGTGATGCGGTGTGCCAACAGAAGGTGCTACTGGGAGCAGCTAAACCATTTGACTGGCACCTCTCATGGTGTTAACATACAGCTCAATAAGTTATTGTCAAAGAAACATATGACCTAATATGACTGCCAGTGTCAGTGTCAGATATGGAAAGTTTCTGTTTGCAAACTACTAACTAAGAGTTGACAGATGTAATGAGTAAAAGTGTCACCAAAGGGCCTGCTATGCATTATTCATTTTGCAATGTCACCTACCTGATTTTGGTCTTTCTTCTGGTATTTCTGCATAAATATCAGACTCTGTAAATAAAGAAAAAAGATAGTTAACAAATTAATTTAGGAATGAAATACAGCAACCCAGCCAGGACAACCAGGAATGAGCTCACTTAAGTGACTAGAGACAGCAATCTGTGCCAGTTTCTATATACAGTAACTGGGACGTTTCAGAGATATGGAGACTCAGGAGAGGAATCATGTAAAGGTATAGATTCCCATCTTGTAACTGAACACTGCTTTCAACTGGACGATGAGCTCCATCTTAGTGAGGACGTCTGGCTTTGTCTGGAAAGCATTAGAGAAAGAAGCCTTATTTTAGGCTAGACAGCCCAATACAGATAGTCTTCTTAGTAATATTAAAAAGATAAGTTTACAAGGGAATATTATAGTCAAGGGGGACTTTGAATAATCAAATACTAACTGGGATAGCCAAGCAAATAACAAATCACAAGAGCAGCAGTTTGTAGACATAATCAGTCACTGTTTAGAACACAACAACATGGAGTGAAGCCTGTCTGGATTTAGTATTTTGTAATAATCAGGAATAGAATTGAGGGTGTAGAGGTGAACCACTAGGGTCAAGTGACCAGAATATAATACACTTGTCAGTGTTTTAGAAGTAAACTGTTAAGTTTAACTGTGGTACAGCAAGTTGTGAGCAGATGTGGCAGAGTCTAAGGAGGATACACTAAGATAAGCTTTAAAGTGCGAAGACAGCATAGCAGGTTTAAAAAGGTCTTAAATAAAATGCCAGACAGGTATATTTCTAAAATTTGGAATCAATCGGGAAGTTTAAATAATAAAAAACCTCTGCAGTGAAAACAATAAAGAATTGGAAAAAATGTTGCAAAGGAAAAAACAGGCAAATAAGATGTATGACTAATAACTGCAATTGTGAATCGTAGGGCATAAGAGAACACGAGTGCAACCGTTAAGAAGGACATAAGAGAGGAATATAGCGAATAAGACGAAACATGAACAAAGGGATTCTTTCAGTATTTTAGTATTAAAAGCACTGTGAAGGTGGAGATGAATTTCATCAGGAACAGTAAAGAGAAATTTAAAAATACAGAAAGTGAAACTGCAGATGCCCTAAACTTACATTTTTCTGAGGTCTTCACACGTGAGCAAGTGGATAACCTGCCAGCAGTAACAGGGACTACTAAGGAGGTACTGAGGGATTTGGAAATGGTAAAGAGTGAACAACTGCTCAGTTTAAATAGGCTGTAGTAGTACATAAAGAAACCTTTTACGCATATTTTTTGGAAATCACACTGGAGAAATTCCAAAGGATGGGAAAATGGCAAATACTATCCAGTTATATAAAAAGGGTGTCTGGGAAAACTCAAGCAACTATAGGCCAGTAAGCTTAACATGCATGACAGGTATATTAATGAAAGGAATTATTAAGGTAAAGATTGAGGAACACATGGCAAGGACAGCAGTTTTACTGAACAGTCAACGTGGGCTCAAATGAGGGAGGTCGAGTTTTACTAACAGGCTGGAATTCTATGAGGAAGCAAAAAGATCAAAGTGGAGCTTTACAGTCAGTCAAGTCAGTTCCCAACCCACTATATCCTAACACGGCGTCACAGGGGTCTGCTGGAGCCAATCCCAGCCAGCACAGGGCGCAAGGCAGGGAAAAATCCCTTGGCAGGGCCCCAGCCCACCAGAGAGTGGAGCTGTACATTAAATGTTAATTCTTTTTTCAGAGCATGATGGAAGACTGACCGTGAGTCTGTTGTTAGCGAGGATTTTTTCCATTTTAAGATCACTTTCTAAGATCAATAGGAATAACTTACTGAAGATGGCAGTGATGCTGTGTGCCAAGAGAAGGTGCTACTGGGAGTAGCTAAACCATCTGACTGGCACCTCTTATGAGATTATTTATCTTGACTTTCAGAAGGCATTTGATGAGGTGCCACATGAGAGGTTTGGTATCAAACTTAAAGAAGTGGCAGTTCAGGGTGATGTTTGTAGATGGGTGCAGAATTGGCTCAGACACAGGAAGTAGAGGGTGAGGGTGACAGGAACCTTATTAGAATTGGCTGCAGGGGTCTGTTCTGGGGCTGCTGCTATTTTTGATATATATAAATGATTTGGATAGGAATATAAATACCAAGCTGGTAAAGTTTGCAGGGGATACCAAGATAAGTGAATTGGCAGATAATTGAGAATCCATTGAATCCATCATCACTGAGGGACTTGGACAGCTGACAGGCCTGGGCAGATTTGTGGCAGATGAAATTTAATGCCAGTACTGGAAATGTAAAGTATTACATGTAGGAAGTAAATATGTGACGTTTGAAGACGCAATGGGAGGTCTGAAACAAGAAAGTACATCTTATGAGAAGACGTGATTAAACAGCACATTGCTGACTTTCATTTCTGTGTGAAGGGACTTGTGGTTACAACAAAGGAAATGACCGCAAAGCTGCTACTGCAGAATACACTTAACATTTTAAAAGAAATGTATTTCACTTACCACTATTATCTCGTTGAAAATTCCTAGATTTTCTTGTCTCTTTATCCCTGAACCAGAAAATAAACAAAAAAGAGAAAATGATTAAAGCAAATGAGTTTTTTTTTTTAAAATACAAATTACCAAAACATTCATTTGCAAAGAGCCTATCAGAACTATCAAAAGTATCAGCAGGTGTTCTGAAATTATCAGCACATAAAATGTGATGACTTACTCGGGTAGCCCCTTTCACGGCCAGTACTCACTGGTTTGAGCTCAGTCTTCTATGACTAGTCAGACTTTTAATAATTATATACTGTAGAATTTGATACTATCCGTATGTATGGTGTTCGTGTCAATACCTCGACTCAATACAAGTTAGAAGCATGCAATGGGACTCTGCCTCTGTAGTTAGACCATAACGTGGCAAACGTGGGCGCAGTATTGCATGATTGGTTAAGAATGTTCGAATGCTTCAGTGACGCCGCTGGACGGCTGAGTATAGTAAGTCACTGTTGGTTCAAGCAGATAACAGTAAGTTTGGTTGGTTTTTGGAACGTTGGTTTGGTGGGGCGTACTTTCCAGGACTAACATCGTCGACTGACTTAAACCCTTTGACAGCTCCGGAACCGTAAGAAATTTAGAACGTATCGCCATTTGCTTGGTACGTCGAAATCTATCTTTGGGCAGTTCGGTTTTGGCATCCGTCCTTCTGACATCTATTGGCAAACTGAGTAATGACGGCTGGGTATTAACAACGGTCATTGTTTAAATTTTAGCCGATCTCAGATCTAAAATGACCACGCCAACATAATTATTACTCCGACTCTGATTAGAGTCGTAAAATACGGCTTGTTTTGAAAATTTGTTTGATGGAAAATCAAATGAGGTGCGCCGAAGAGCTGAGTTCATGTCTCGTAGCCCCGTTGAAACAGGAAGCTCTTCATTACATCGGTCGAAAAGGTCAATTTTAAGCATAAATCAGTGCCATGATAACAAAATCATTTCAAGGACTTAAAAAAACAAATAACTCTTTGCAGAGAAAGTATGGATTTCACAAACATAGAATTTGTAGCCTGATTCTATCTGGCTCCTAGTCACTAGTAATTATATACAATGGATTCAAAAGTCTTCAGACCTTGTCACTTTCTGCACACTTTACTGTTTTGTAGGTTTAATTTTAAATGAAGAAATGTGCCATTTTTGCCCAACAGTCTACACCCAGAAGGCAAAGTAAAAACAAGTGATTACAAAGTTTTGCAAATGTATTAAAAATGAAAAAGTGAAATCTCTCAATTATAGAAATACTCACTGCGTGGGATTCTCTGGACAAAGAACGGGATAAAAAAAAGCCCAAAGGCTCTCTAGCATTTGTCAACAGGGAGCGGCGTCAGCTAACTCTTAAGAAGTACCCAGGGCAGAGGATGTGAACCCACCTGTGCTTGCTGCCCCGCTGGCAATACCAGACCTTAAATGTATGGCTGGCATACGAGTCCTATTAATCTTTGTCTCAAAAAAATACAACAAAATAGTCAATGGTTGTTAGTGAAAACTTCACGCCTTGCCCTCCGTTGTTGAGGTGTTTCCCTTGCAGATTGTTGCTTCATTTTGACACTGTGTTTCTTCATCTGTGTCCTTAGCACAATGTTGTTGTCGCACAGCAGCGTTTGTAGTGAGAAATGTGGTGCAAACGCTGAAAAAATGTAAAAGTGAATGTATGCGCCATCTAGTGGCTGTGGATAAGCGTGAGCAGGGCAGACTGCTCCACACACACACACAAGTCTTTCGTTTATATACAGTATGCCTAATTGTGGACCCTTAATTCTGTACTTTGTAGAAGTCCCTTTGGCAGCCATTCCAGATGCAGGCTTTCTTGGATAAGTCTCAACAAGCCTTGCACACCTGGATTTGGGCATTCTTCCCTCAGATCCTCTCAAGGTCCTTTACTTTGAATGGCAAGCATCTGTAAACTGCCATTGAATAACCCATAACGACAAATGTTTAGGAAAAGTTTGCAAATTTATTAAAATATGAAAAATTGAAATCTCTAAATCCTAGAAGTATTCAGAACCCTTTGCCGCGGCACTCCAAATTGTGCTCAAGGTGCCTCTCGACTGCTTTAATTAATTATTCTTGAGATGTTTCCAGAACTAGACTGGAGTCCACCTGTGGCCTATATTGAATTGACTGAAACTTGATTAGAAAGGCACGTGTGTACCCGGGTAGAGAAGATCCCAGAATTCACACTGCATGCCAGGAATAAAAAACAGCCATGAAGTCCAAGGAACTCCTGCTAGACCTCCACCATCAAACTGTGGTGAGGCACAGATCAGTGCAAGGGGGTTAAACCATTTGTAAATATTGGTGCCTATTTTCAGGGGCTCAAAAGTATCTGGGCAAACTAACATAATCCGAAATATAATGATCAATTTCAACATTTGATGTTAAGTCCTCTCCAGTCAATGACTGCCTGAAGTCTGAACCCACAGCCACCTCTAAGTGCTGGGTTTTCCAGGCGAGTGATACTCTGCCAGGCCTTTACTGCCGCTGTTCGTTGGACTTTCAGTTTTGTCTTCAGTAAGTGAACTGCGTGTCCAGTTGGGTTGAGCTCAGTTGATTGACTCGGCCATTGAAGAATACTCCACTACTTTGTGCTGAACAGCACCCGGTTTGCTGTCCCAGTCGTACTGTGAGGTGTCGTCCTATCTGTTTTGCTGCATTTGTCTCAATCTGAGCAGACAGTATAGCGCCCTGCACACTTCAGAATTCATCCTGCGACTTCTGCCAGCAGTCACATCATCAACAAACACCAGTGACTCACTTCCATTGGTAGTCACTCGTGCCCATGCCATAACACTGCCTCCATCATGTTTCACATATGATGTGGTATTTTTCGGGTCATGGTCTGTGTCTTCTCTTTTCCATACTCTTCTCTTTCCAGCATTCTGGTATATATACAGTAGATCCTCGTTTCATTTGTCCAAAGAAAACTGTTGCAAAACTGGACTGTTTTTTTTTTAGATTTTATGGTAAAGCCTAATCTCTCCTTTCTATGCTTGAGGCTTACAAGTGTTTTTGCACTTTGTGGAAAATCTTCTGTCTTTACTTTCATGAAGTTTTCTTTTCATTGCAGACTTTGGTAGTGAAAGGCCAACCTACCAGAGAGTGGTCTTGGTTTGGCTAAATGTCATGAATTGGTTCCAGCACAGTTCACTTCCACGATTTCCAGGCCTTCTGGTGTTGCTAAGCTCATCAGTGTGTTCCTTCTCTTTAATTATGTACCAGAAGGTTAATTTGATCACTCCTGGTGTTTCTGCCGTCTCTCTAAAGGGTTTGTTTTGTTTCCTAAGCCTAACGTTGGGCAATTTTTAGTTGCATGGACAGCTCTTTGGACCTCATATTGAGAGTTCACAGCAACACCTTCCAAATGCAAATTCCACACTTGGAATCAACTCCAGACCTTCTACCTGCTAATGAGGGACCTGTTGACACCTGACTATGGAACAGCTGGTCAGTCAAATGTCCAAATACTTTTGAGCCCCTGCAAATGTGGGACCATATATATAAATGGCTGTCTTTGCGACGATGTGAGTCCACTCCAGGCTCCCTCTTCACATTTGAGAGTCTCTCAAACCCAACACCGCCGATTAGTTCTGACCGAATGAGCTGACAGATGGGGACAAATCACACAAGGGGTTCGGCGTAAAAAGTGTTTGGTGCTTTAATTAAAAAGAATCAAAACAAAACCAAAAACAGAGTCCACATTCATAAATAAATAATCCATAAAAACAAGTGGAGGATAAAAACACAATAAATAAATCCATTAAAAGCAGAGGATAAAAATGCAGTCACTGGCTCCTTCAGATCTTTTCTGTATGATCCCAGCCCACCTCCTTCTACGGCGGAGATTCAGCAGCCATGATCATCATCCCCTGACCCCCTCACAGCGCAGCCAGACCGTCTGAGGTTGGCACTCCTCCCATCATCCTTCAAGAACCCGCAGTCATTCCTCTGATCCCTGGGGAGGTCATCCGCAATGTTTCCCCAATGTTTTTATTAAACCTCTTAAATTAATTCTGAAAATCTACACTTCAATCAGGTAATGATTTCTTCATTTCAAATCCACTGTGGTGGCATACAGAGCCAAAATGATGAAAAATGTGTCACTGTCCAAATACTTATGGACCGGACTGTAAAATGCAATGAGTGTGCAGAACGTGAGGGGCTCTCTCGAGTACTTTTTGTAATTTTCTGCTAGTGGGCCGAGCTAAAGCGGTGCTCCATAGTTAGTGCTCAAGTCAGGGACACAGAGAACGTAACTGAACTGCCAGGCCTCTTGATGCAGGACTTTATTTTTCATCCTCTTTTCAGTCACATCTTATTTATAAACGTCTACACGTGGAAGTGTGTCTGTCTGTCTGTCCGGCCCGGAAGTGAGAGCTGGAGTCGGGGTGAGGGATCCACCTCTGAAGATACACAAGCGAGGCCAGCACGTTGGCAAAACGAAACCTCCGAAGAAAGACAAAGTCGCTTAGCCGGTAATGCACAAGTGATGCAAGTACATCAGCAAAACAAAACCTCCTAGCAGAGAGACGTTCAGAGGAGTTCCTTTCAATTACCTGACATCTCTGTGTTTCAATTTTTTTTCTGACGATTTCAATAGTTTCTAGGACCCCAGGCTTTTTACAGCACAGACTTACACAGCTAGTTGTACTATAAATGGAACAATTTCACATCTAAATGCCTGTGTTTATGTCCCACTCCAAATAAGCAGGTTGGTTTTTAGATGAGTTAGAATTCTGACACTCATTCCTACTGACCTTTTAATAGCACATCATAAGGATAATTCACGAGCCGTGTATTTAATGTTATTTTCCTGTCTTGTTGTAAGAACATATTTAAAATTCACAATTCTTCCATCCAACTATTCATAGTGGCTCCAAAATCCGTACTGACCCCAACTCTCTCTTCTGTTTCTTTTTCCGGTTTCTTTGTGGTGGCGGCCTGCGCCACCTCCACCTACTCAAAGCATCATGATGCTCCAACATTGATGGACTGAAAGCCAGAAGTCTACGTGACCATCATCATCAAGTCCTTCCATGAGAACCCTAAATCCAAAGAGGACTGTTTCATTTATGTTAGGTAGAATGCCCAGAGGGGACTGGGCGGTCTCGTGGTCTGGAATCCCTGCAGATTTTATTTTTTTTCTCCAGCCTGGAGTTTTTTTTTTTTTCTGTCCACCCTGGCCATCGGACCTTACTCTTATTCTATGTTAATTAATGATGACTTATGTTTATTTTTTATTGTGTCTTCTATTTTTCTATTCTTCATTTTGTAAAGCACTTTGAGCTACATTTTTTTGTATGAAAATGTGCTATATAAATAAATGTTGATTGATTGATTGATTGATTATCCAACCCACTATATCCTAACTACAGGGTCTGCCGGAGCCAATCCCAGCCAACACAGGGCGCAAGGGAGGAACAAACCCCGGGCAGGGTGCCAGCCCACTACAGAATTCACAATCCTTCCATACGTCCAATCACTTCGCATCTGCTGGTATTGTAAGGTCATTATTCCAAATGAAGAGTGAAACAGCCGAGTTTCGTTTCAAACACGCTTGTGCAAAACTGACACTAAAATTTGTTTTGCAAGTGATTTTCACAAACACAAAACTCACTAAAAAGATGTTTGTCTGTTGATTTGTGGGAAGCAAGGACTGTTACTTCTTAAGGCCTTGTTAGCTTCATACTGCAAGTCATCAGTAGCACTCCTGTAAAATCAATTTTATACTTTCTTACTTTGTACATTTTTTTTTTCAACTTGACATATTACACATTTTCCACATGAAGATGCCCCAAAATGTGCCTCCATAGACAATATTTCATTTTATCCACTGATGGCACTGTAACAAAACCCCACAATTCTAAGAGTGCTGAGGCTGGCACAGATATGCATAAAAGTAAATGGCCGTGTTTAATCAAGAGATTCTACGGTCAAGATTAACCGAAACTGTAAATACAAAGTGGGAGATGTTAAGACTGCTGTCCAGCAGGGGTCAGTGTTAGGGTTGCTGCTATCTATCTACTGTATATAAAAGTCAATGTGTGTATGTACTGTATGTATGTTCCAGCATCACTTCTGAACAGCTTGAGCGATTTTCATGAAACTTGGTACACGTGTTCCTCATTGGTCGACTAAAAATACTGTAGGGTGAAATCAGCCGTAACCCACCCGCTTCTGGGTAGGGTGGGGGGTAAATCTTATAGTCTTGTATGCATGTTATCATTCAGTAGACATTCGGAATGACCACCAGAGGGCAAGCTGGAGGTGACTGCCAGCATTCCTTAAGTTTGACCACCACCACCACGGCGTGCCCCTGTTGGTTTTGAAATGAAATAGAGTTCTAAGCGTGCAAATGTGTGTGTCTGTCCGGCCTGGAAGTGAGACATAGAGTCGGGGTGAGGGCTCCAGCTCCGAGGATACGCAAGCGAGGCCAGCACACCGGCAAAGGAAACCTCCTAAGAAAGACAGTCGCTTAGCTGCTAATGCACAAACAATGTGAGCACGTCGGCAACACGTATCCTCCGACAAGAGAGATGCCCAGAATAGTTCTGACGATTTCAATACTTTCTAGGATCCCGTGCTGCTTACACAGTTAGCATACAGCAGGTGACTGCCAGCATTCTTTAAGTTTGACCACCACCACCACAGGCCCTGTTGCTTTTCAAATTAAATAGAGTTGGCCAGTTCCGAGCGTCAACTGGATGATAACATATACACAAGACTGCAAGACAAGGACATTAGTAAGTCTTTATTGTTTGTAAATTTATTTTTATTTTTAAAGTTGTGTTTTTTTTTTTTAAATTATGTTTTTTTCAAACGGGCAACTCTGGGTATTTCAGCTAGTATTTAATATACATAAACCAGTAATGGCGCACTGCACGACATTGTGCAGTGAATCCACGTGACTTGAACATTCCTAGTTTTCCTCCTCTTCCTTTCTCTGTACGTTTATCAGTCGTTTGCTCAGAGGTTGATGCGCCCTAGCGGCTCACTTATTCTCTTCTTCCATTGGCATCTTTTCATGTTAATTAAAAACTGATTTTTCACTTAAGCTGGCACTTAAGTCTTCAATCTGCCTCAAGAATGATTTAAGATATTAAGAGATAGGAGAAGTGACAGTGAAGGTGGTAGGGATGAGAACGGTACCCGAATGCATGCGCCGCACGGCCGCCCTGCTGTCTGCTGCCAAGAGTTGATCCTACAATAAAATAAAATAAAAATATAAAGAAGAATAACCTTGGAGGTCAATCATCACCCTGGAAGCGGATAGTAGACGTCACGTAGTATATGAGTACCAAATTTCAGGTCAACAGGTCTAACCGTTTGCGAGCGACAGATGATTTAAAATCCTGCACAGACAAACAAACTGCCATGGTAGCGTATTAAATATAAAGATAATTCAGATAGGAATTTAAGTAAAAGCTGGTTAAGTTTGCAGATGATACCAAGATAGTGGATTAGCAGATAATTTGGAATCCATTATATCATTACAGAAGGACTTGGACAGCAGACAGGCTTGGGCAGATTTGTGGACGATGAAATTTAATGTCAGTAAATGTAAAGTACAGTAAGACCCTGCTTAACGAGGGGGATACGTTCCAAGAAATCCCAGTGCTAAACGAAACAGCGTTAAACAAGGTCATCGTAACATGTAAATAATGGGGACAGGTGAAACAGGACAGAGAATTAGCATTTGTTTTGGTATTATTTTGTAACATATATAATTACATTTTTTTTTATTACATTAATTATAGACTTTTTTATTGCCAATATCGATTTTTATTCATAAATCATTCATGAAAATCAAAAATATTCGAGTAAATACATAGTTTATGTTTGTGACGAGAAAGGTTCTTCCTCATTTGACACTTTTTGTTTTTTTGTGAAGAAGTCATCTAACGTCGTTTGCCTTTTTCTCTGTCGTTCAGCAAGCAATTGTTGATAGCAAGACATCACATCAATGACACTTTGTCTTGCTTTTGAACTTCTAGCAAAATTTGGATTGTTTTGTATAAAGTATCTATCTATCTATCTATCTATCTATCTATCTATCTATCTATCTATCTATCTATCTATCTATCTATCTATCTATCTATCTATCTATCTATCTATCTATCTATCTATCTATCTATCTATCTATCTATCTATCTATCTATCTATCTAAACTGATCCATAATTTCCGTAATAGTGGCTAAACCTTTTTTTAGAAAATCCGTTGAAAGGTTCTTTTGTTCCTCATCTTCAGAAACACTAATTTCGCTAATTAATCGTCTGAGCACCTGCATTTTACTTTCCAGCGAAATGCTTTTTCTTGTCACTTTACTTTGTTTTTCTTTGCAGCCACTCATTTTAAAACTAAAAAGGGATAATTGTTATTTATTACAGTAAAATAAAATGTTATGCTTTTATCCTTAATCAATAACGTTGATGACCAATCATAAATGAACAGTGATGCAGCAGGCATACGTAATGAACTGTACTGCACTGACATCAAACACGCCGCAAGACTGCATGGAAGTATCTAATCAAACTGTGCAATTGCGGTGAAAACCAACATTTTTGCCGAAAACTGCACTTTTGAGCGACTACAAAGTGAATCAATTGAAAAATTAGAATTAAAAAAAAATACGTAATACAGAAACAGCGTTAAACAGAGCAGCGTTAAGTGGGGCCTTACTGTATTACGTGTAAGTAGTATAAATGTGAGGTCTGAATACACAAGGGGAGGTCTGAAAATCAAAAGTCCACCTTATGAGAAGGAGTTAGGAGTCGTAGTGGACTCAACTACCAGACAGGCCTTTCAACAGGGCTAACAGAAAGTGAGGTTATACAGCGCCCTATGTTAGGGTACAATGTAGCGAGTTCCTCTTAAGTTGGTTGAAGAGCCCAGCACACCCAACCGTCCTTATCATGCAGTCTTACTTGCTTTACCGCTAGCTTCTTGTTTTACATTCACATTCCCAGCTCCTTCTTAAACAATCGTTCTGCTCACTCTCTTCTTTAAAATACGTGCCTCCCTGCCTTTTAAAGTCAATTCCCCTTACGTCACACCAAAGCACGTTTTGGCAAGGACCCACAGGCATGGTTTGGCCCCCTACTCCTCTTAAAGAGATATCCCACAGACAGTTATTCCCTTGGACATACACTTCTAAAGGGAGCAAGCAGCAGAAACAGTTAAAAGCACACAAAAAATATGGGACAACCATTACAACAAGTCCAAGGAGGTGATACTCAAGCTTTATAACACACTGATGAGGTCTCATCTGGAGTCCTGTGTGCAGTTTTGGTCTCCAGGCTACAAAACGGACATAACAGGACTAGAAAAGGTCCAAAGAAGAGCGACCAGGCTGATTATAGGGGGGCTACAGGAGTTAAGATATTAGGAATGATTAAAAGACCTGAGCCTTTTCATTTGAAGCAAAAGGAGATGAAGAGGAGACCTGAGTGAAGTGTTTAAAATTATGAAGGGAATGAGTCCAGTGGATCAAGACGGTGACTTTAAAATGAGTTCATCAAGAACATGGGGACACAGCTGGAAACCTGTGAAGGGGAAATTTCACATAAACATTAGGAAGTTGTTTTTTTTCACACAGAGAAGTGACAGAGTGGTGTGGTAGACAGTAGGACTTCAGAGGATAGGATTGAGAGGCTTTGTTGGGCTGAATGGCCTGTTCTCATCCAGATTGTTCTAATGTTCTCCAAACACCCAATCAGGGAAAAGGATGCTTGGATCTGGGCGATTTTATCGTCAGAATCTCACTAAACATTGACACTCATTTTTAATACTCTGTCACACACGTGCACATGGGAGGCAGCTAAAGGGTTTGAATACTGACGATTCCATGCTTGACCAGGGAGGCCGAGGTGCACTGATTTTCTCTCTCAATTCTCTGCAGACCATTCACGGAAAATTCCACTCGGTTCCGGCACCTATAGCGATGTCACTTCTGGCTAACGGGCCCCACGTTAGCACACGAGGATGGCAGTTCTGGGGCAGATCTATAAAGCCGCCATCTTTACTACAGCTCTTCTGTTTTGTTTTGGACATTAAGCAAGGCACAACTCCTCAAAATGTATTCCTTTTGCAGCCAGGATATAATATATGGGTAGCTGCCCCAAATCTTTTTATATTTTTATATATTTCTATTCTTGTGACAACTCCCAAAACAAACATACTGTAGAATACAGAAACATTAACACCACAACCATATTTAAAACATCCCAAACAAGTAAATTATAGGAAAAGCCGATGATCAATCCAGATGTAAACAATGAATAACTGGTGATGATGGCGGTTGTGTTTCCCCTGGCAAAAGAACTTCCTGAAAAGAAAGTAACAGTGAGTCCCACCAGCAAAAACTGAAGTATGTTTATGCCAAGGTGATGAACCTCCTGTCACAATGAGCAATGACAAACAGAGAAGGAGACAGGCAAGATGTTGGCTATAAGTCCTCGCAACGTCCCTGCAGTCCTGAATTAACAGCGCCACTTTAAGGCACCAGGCCAGTCCCAAGTCACCTGTCCGGTATAAGTGATAGCAAACAGCCATATGTTACAAAAAGAGTTTCTATACTGCCACAAACTGGAGAAGGTCACTCCGACCCAAACCCACCTGACCTCCACGTGTATTCCCCTTATTTAACATAAAGCTTGTCAACAGCAGGACACACACACACACTGTACCAGGGCACATAATGGCTCACGTCCTGTCCTGTAGCACACACAATAGAATGTGGCCCTAGGCCTGACTAGGCCCTGGCCCGTTCACAGGCTTATGTTGTGTCGACTGGACTATGAACATTTTCCAACAGTTGCTTAGTGACGAAATTGAAGTGATTTCCACTTTTCTGCCAAGCATCAGAGGGGAAAATAACTGCAGCCAGCGTGAGAGTGTTCCTGCCTGGAGAACCTTGTCTTTGTGAAAGCTGCGGGTGGGTGGATGTGACTCATACGGCTAAAGTGGAGCCTTCAGATATGGTATTGGCTCTCAATAACACAGCTTGTTATATAAATCAGGGAGCAGATACGTCTACATGAAAGTTGGGATGTCCTCAAAACTTAATTACCAGTATTGAAGCTTCCTAAGAAATTTTTGATTTGAAAATAAATGCAACCATAATAACATAATATTCTCAAACCAATTCAGGGGACCAATTCTTATTCCACTGGCAATGTTGTAAGGAAGGGTGCCAGTCATGGGGAGTCATTTAAAATCTCTAGTTAAATTACAGCCAATGTCACATTGCACAACGTTTTGTTGTGGGGTATGTCAGATTTGACGATCACAGTTCCTGCACCTCAAATTACCTGTGTCTATAAATCACATTTACTGACCAAACGCCGATCTTCCAGCACAGATGTGGTCGACCCATTTTGTGAAAGCCAATGGCGTGCTGCCGTCTTAATAGCATTACAGGACCCCCAGGCAAAGCAGTGCGCTGAGACCCCTACCTACATAACCACTCAAAGGAATAAAAATGTAAAGGGTCGATAAAATGAAATGTACTGTGACATGTGAGTCCCTGTCTTGCACCTCAAAACACGAGGCTGAGTCTCAGTACTTTAGCACAACCAGCTTTATTCCGCTTGAAACAGGAGCAGCACGGTTATTTATTGTGGCGAGATCTATCACTTTTCGGATTTGTTTTCACGGCGAACTGCCACAGTGGTGACAGCCCGCTGTTGCCCCGGCAACCGACAGGCTATCTTCCACAGACGCGGCAATCACACTTTGGGACGCTCTTCGGCATGTCGTCCCATTGGGGGGAACCTTAGAATATATTTATTGTATTGTATCAGTGTTTAAACATTACAAAAACATGCTGTAGATGAATCAACACAAATGTTTGAATAATATAACATGAGCCTTGAAAAATACTAAAATTTGAACATATAAATGATACTCAATTGGTAACCCACAAAGGCATGGGGCCCCTGTCAGCGTGCCCATGCGTTAAGATGGCCCTGCCTAACAACGGATTAACAGCTGCAGAGGGTTCAGCAGCCATCTCTGCCCTTTATTTATTTTTTTTATTCATTCTGTTATGGTATGTAAAAATGCGAGATATTAAACAGATGAGCCTCTCTTCTGTTTGTGAGGTCCACCGTGCCGCTTGATGGAGCCAGCACTGTACCACCGCTGTGTGAAGGGTTAATAAGCTATAGTGCTTTCACCCACAGTCTTGGACCCTTTTTTCTCTTTTTCATTCTGTTTAAGTACATAAAACATGAGACAGTAGACAGATGAGCTTCTCTCCTATTTGAGAGGATGAAAACACACATGCTCCTTACTCTACGTCGCTACATTCTATGCATTGTACTGCTGGCTGAACGCTCATGCAAAGAGCAAAAAAGCCCAACTTCATGACCAAACATTTTGATTTTATCCTAAGCAGTCGCAAACTGGTTGGTATGGATGCCTGAGGAGTGGAGAAGAAGTGTACAGGTGCCCATATTTAAGAATAAGGGGATGTGCAGGACTATACTAACTACAGGGGGATAAAACTGATGAGCCACAGCATGAAGTTATGGGAAAGAGTAGTGGAAGGTCAGTTAAAAAGGGAGATGATGATTAGTGAGCAGCAGGATGGTTTCATGCCAAGAAAGAGCACCACAGATGCAATGTTTGCTCTGAGGATGTTGATGGAGAAGTAGAGAAGAGAAGGCCAGAAGGAGTTGCGTTGCATCTTTGTGGACCTGAGAAAGCAGATGATGGGGTAACTGAGAGGAGCTGTGGTATTGTATGAGGAAGTCAGGAGTGGCAGAGAAGTACGTAAGAGTGGTATAGGATATGTATGAGGGAAATGTGACCGTGGTGAGGTCTGCGGTAGGAGTGACGGAGGTGGGATTACATCAGGGATCGGCTCTGAGCCCCTTTCTTATTTGCAATGGTGACGGACAGGTTGACAGATGAGATTAGACAGGAGTCCCCGTGGACTGTGATGTTTGCTGATGACATTGTGATCTGTAGCGATAGTAGGGAGCAGGTTGAGGAGACCCTGGAGAGGTGGAGATAGGAGAGGAGAGGAATGAAGGTCAGTAGGACCACCACGACAGAATACATGTGTGTGAAAGAGAGGGAGGTCAGAGAAATGGTGAAGATGAGGGGAGTAGAATTGGCGAAAGTGGATGAGGATCAACAGTACAGAGTAACGGGGATTGTGGAAGAGAAGTGAAGAAGAGAGTGCTGGCAGGGTGGAATGGGTGGAGAAGAGTGTCAGACGGATATCAGCAAGAGTGAAAGGGAAGATCTACAGGATGATAGTGAGACCAGCTATTGAACATGGGCTGGAGACAATACAATACAATACAATTAATTTTTTGTATAGCCCAAAATCACACAAGAAGGGCCGCAATGGGCTTTAACAGGCCCTGCCTCTTGACAGCCCCCCAGCCTGGACTCTCTAACAGACAAGGAAAAATCTCCCAAAAAAAAAAAACCCTTGTAGAGAAAAAATGGAAGAAACCTTGGGAAAGGCAGTTCAAAGAGAGACCCCTGTCCAGGTAGGTTGGGTGCGCAGTGGGTGTCAGAGAGGCGAGACTGCATTGGTTTGGACATGTGCAGAGGAGAGATGATGAGTATATTGGGAGAAGGATGTTAAGGATAGAGCAGCCAGGGAGAGGAAAAGAGGAAAGTCTAAGAGAAGGTTTATGGATGTGGTGAGAGAGGACATGCAGGTGATGGGTGCAACAGAGCAAGATGACGAGGACAGGAAGATATGGAACAAGATGATCCACTGTGGTGACCGCTAACGGGAGCAGCTGAAAGAGGAAGAAGAAGAAGAAGTCGTAAACTAGTTGGTCTCAGTCGTTGGGTATGTCACATTAAACCTGCAATTGCTCAGTGCTTTGAGTAGTGAGAAAAGCGCTATGTAAATGCAAAGGATTATTAAAAGAATTATTATTAGACTATCATATTCAAGGGAGTCGTTAAAACAGGGGTGGGCAGCGTCGGTCCTGGAGGGCCGCAGTGGCTGCAGGTTTTTGCTCCAACCCAATTGCTTAATTAGAAACCAATCCTTGCCAATCTCAGACCTTATTTACATTTATGGCTTGTTATTCTACAATGTTAGGTTCTTATATCGTAACTTTTTTCCTTTCGAAGAATCAAATCATCCAAATGATTCGGAGCCTAAAGCACATCATTTTCAGTCTGTCACATTTTTCTCTTAAGTGTTTTATTAAACCAAATGGTGCAGGATGAATCCACACGAGTGGAAATCGAGACAAGTTAGCTGGCTCCTTTGATAATTACATCTTATTGCTAATAAGGTGCCATTAAAGCAGTGAACGCAGCTGTATCAAGACTGAAATAAGCAATTAAGGGTGGGTAACCTTACCAAGCGAGACCATTAAAATGAAGCATCAAAATGTCACTTGAGCAATGCGTGCTTTATCAGCTATGATTGACTTTTCATTAAGAAAACTGGGTTGGAACAAAAACCTGCAGCCACAGCAGCCCTCCAGTACCAACGGTGCCCACCCCTGCGTTAAGATTAAGTAAAAGAACGCCAAGAGTGAAAATTGCTGGAAAAGGCATCTAATGTGACCTGGCCTTAACCTGCAAATGCCTGGAATGGGGAAGAAAACCACAATACCTGGAGAAAACTCAGCACAACATCAAGGAGAACATGTGAACACTACAGTACATAGGGGACTCTGGATCTGTGAGACAGCAATATGAACCACCGCTCCTTGGACATTTGAATTTCTCTCAATATTAAACAGACATTTTACTGTTAAATGTTGCAGCAAGTACAGATATCCATCCATCTACATTCACTTTTGCTAATTCAGTTACAATTCACTCTGAGATGGTGCCACTCCTGGCATGGTGGGAGCCCAGTCTGTCACAGGATACACTCGTTTACACACCAACAGCCACCCATGCCAGGTCAATTTAAAGTGGCCATGTAGCTTAACATGAACATTTTTAGGGAGAGACACAGGACAAATGTGCAGACTCCTTACTGGCAATAAGGTGGTGGGAAGAGTACCAAGAACTCTGACTTAGCGCTGCTGCCTGATGGATCCAGCATCATGGGTTCAAATCCTGCATGCACTTGAAGGATTTGCCCATTCTATATGAGTCTCTGTGTAGGTTTTCCTCTATTAGAATATCAGAACAATCTAGACATTAACAGACCATCCAGCCCAACATAGCTCGCTTAAAAAATAACATCAAGTCCTTAATGTCCTCCTGTCTATCACGCTACTCTTTTTAAAGTCACAATCTCAGTCCACTGGACTAATTCCCTTCATAATTTTAAACACTTTAATCATGTCACCTCTTAATTTTTCCTCCATGTAGCCCTGAAATGAGCCTGGTTGCTCTTCTCTGCACTTATCCATGGCTGCGTTGTCCTACAGAACACACAGAATTCCAGATGAGGCCTCACCACTGGGTGCTCTAGTGTTTCTGCCAACATTCCTAAGATGTGTGTGTGTTTATGTGTGTGTGTTAAATTCAATGGAATTTACAAACTGGCCAGGCCATCGCAGGTGTGTGTGTGTGTGATTGGGCCCTGAAGGAAGGCAGGTTCTACTGTCAAACTGCTGTCACACACGTGTGCAAGGTAGGCAGCTAAAAGGACCAACAGATGGTAATTCCATGCCAGGCTGCGGGGTGGCGGGGTGCACTAACCCTTTCTCTGTTACCTCTACAGACCAAACATGGGAAACTCTGCCTGGTTCTGACAATTTCACTTCCGGTTCCTCCCTGATGACCTCACTTCCAGTTCCGCCCCCCAAGAACGTCACTTCTAGTTAAGCCCACCAAACCCCCAAAGTGACCCCCCTACCCCGTGACGTCACTTCCTCCAACCTGCCTTAAAAGCAAGACAACCTCCACTTTATATTCAGTTCTGTTTTGGACTCAACTCTGTACACAACTGTGCAACCTATTTGCCTTTTGCAGCCAGGATTTAAGTATATGGGTGGCTGCCCCAAACCTTTTTCGCGTGTCAAAGCTATTCATTTCATTTCATTTCAGTCTTCTGACTCTACTGTCATAGGCTTTGCACCTCCATTACTTAAGTTGGATTATGGAGAATGGTATTTAATGATCATCACTAGAACCTAATGGACATGGCACTGAATCTAATGTCATACAGGACTAAAAAAAATCTACTTACCCTGTTGGGATTTCTGGAAGAGAATTCCACATGTCTTTTTCTAGAAGCCAAAAAAATATATGCATAATTATGACATAACTTATGATGTAGTAAGTAAATGTCTTTGAGAAGCATTTAAATAAGACATGTGAATATATTTCAAAGATGCTACAGACCAATGTTGGAATGTGGGGCTACTACATGTTAAGAAAGCAAAGACAGAAACTGAAAGAGGATCACAGAAAGAGTCAGAAGATTGGGAATAAGAGGCCATCAAAAGAAGGGAGGTGATGTCACAGTGTCTAATGAGACAGAGCAACATCCGCAGATTTTCAGGAAACACTAACCTTTTTTCTTCCTGAAAATGAGGGAGATTTTCTTTCCACTTTGTAAGCGGCAATAACCATCAACCAGGTCAGCCATGTTCTCCGCAACTGCCAAAGAAGGTGTCTTAATGGACAAAGGCTGTTAAAAAGAAAAAAAAAACAACAACAAATAAACATCACTTAAGGTATCACATGAACCTGAGAGAGCTGACGTTTGCTTCTCGGCATTCTCTAATTCTCACTGGGCACGTTGCCGTCAAAAAACACAGTCAATGCTACACTTGATTCAGAGAGGAGAACCCAAGAAAAGTTAAATGCAGCAGACCAGGTAGATGGAGTTGACACTGGAAGGATTTAATGTCGGTAAAAGATTGACAAGCTGGTCTTTATCACAAAATCAGGAAGTGGCGCATTGACGGGTAAATCTACCTGCTGTTAGTTAGCCAGCAATGAACCGCATTTATTCCACCTCCCTACTGTTACTACCGAACATTGAGTTTTGCAATGAAAACAGTGTTGAAGAAAAGCACTAAGCAATCAAAGTGTGTCATCTTCCATGGAAGTGCTTCAGTGGAATCAGCAGGTATTGAGACCATTCTGTTTTTCACATTTTTGCTCTGTTGCAGCCATGTGCTAAAATCATTCATTTTTTATTATATTATATCACTTTTATCTATTGATATATCTGTTTATCCTCTACACAACAGACTCCCAGTACAATACCCACGCTTGCTGTCTTCAGACATTTTCAGATGACTCCCTTCGTCACAGGCAACATTAATAATGGAGATGAGTCAAGAGTACAGGAAGGAAGGGACAGACACCTGCAGCTCCACATCAGCAAGACAAAGGAGCTGGTGGTGGACCTCTGCTATGCCAAGGAGCCATTCAAGTGGAGGACATGGAGGTGGCGCAGAGCTACAAGGACCTGGGAGTTCACATTAACAACAAACTGGACTGGTCTGACAACACAGTGGTACTGGACAAGATTGTTTAGAAAAGACAGGAACTGCTAAGGAGACTCAGGCCTTTTGATGTGTACAGCAACCTGCTGGAAATGTTCTAGCGGTTCATAGTAGCCAGTGTGGTGTTATACACTGTGGTCTCCTGGGGAAGCAACCTGAACTCAAAAGAAGTTCAATGCCAATGCCTGAACAAACATATCCGGAAAGCCTGCTCCATCACAGGATGGACCCTGGACACAATGGAAGCTGTTGTGGAAAAGAGGGTGATGGCAAAATCCCCTTCATCCTTTCCAGGAGGCGCTCTCTTGGAGAAGTTTTAGCCACAGGCTTATTCCACAAAAGTGTGCTAAGAAGCGCCTCTGGGGGTCTTTTCTGCCCACTGCTATCAGACAGTTCAATGCTGCCTCACAACATACTAGACTCTCTAAGATTACTTTGAAATGTCTACACAAAATTCAACAATTTGCTTAATTTATCGATTGATTGGCTGTATTATTTATCCTATGAGTCTGTGTCCTTATTTTTATGTTTCTAGATATGTTCACATATGTTAAAAAATCGGGAGTGGTCTCCCCATCTCGACTTTCTCGTATACTCAGATATGGGGAATGGATATTTGAGGATTAAACCACAAGACAAGGATTACATGTTTATATTATGTACATTAAAGAACCATCAACAACAAATCAAATCAAATTAATAATATACTGAATTGATTACATTGAACCCTACAGCTGCATCAACAAAAAAGTACCAGGCCCGGTTAACGGAAATATCTCAACAGTTGACAGAAATCTACATTTTGTACCTAATATCTATCTATCTAATACTTGTATGCAAAATTTGGTTGACCGAAGTGAAAGCGTACTCAAGCTATCGTGTTTATACACACACAGTCACAAATCCAAAAATAGCATTTTTTGTCTAAAATGTTGACATTCATCAAATTCGAAATTGAACTTTTGGAGGATTCCAATACTTTCCCTGTACTTGGTATACGAGAAAATCAGGGAGGTTTAAAATGTTGAGATTCACCAAAATCTCAACAGCGTCTTTTTGTTCTATTTATAGGGCTCTCTCTCCATAATGTGCACATTTTTCTCTTGATTTGACCCTTCTGCGCCACAATTTCAAATTACAAATCAAACAATTCAGATGTGATAAAAGTGCAGACTCTGCACTTGAAGGGTATTTGGGTACATTTTGGTCTCACAAGACATTTTCTACACGATCCCCCCATTTTAGGGCCCCATAATATTTAGCACATAACAAAGGCAGCTCTATTAAAGCCATTGTCATATTTAGGACTTTGTCGCATATCCCTCACATACAACGACTTCTTGAAGTCTGCCATTCATAGACATCAGCAGGTACTGAGGATCTTCTCTGGTGATGCTCTGCCAAGCCTCTCATGCAGCCATCTTAGTCTCCTGCTTGTTTTCAGGGGGCTTGTCCCCTTCAGTTTTCTCTTCAGCATATGGAAGGCCTGCTCCAATGGACTGAAATCCAGTGACTGGCTTGGCCATTCAAGAATTTTCCATTTATTAACTTTGAGAAACTCCTCTGTTGCCTGAGCTGTATATTTGGGTAGGCAGAAGCACCGTCCAATGGGTTTAGAGGCACTGATTGGAACTTGAGTGGATCAGATATTTCTCTACATCTGAGAATTCATTTTGCCACTGCTGTCAGCAGTTCTAATGAAGCGAAGTGCGCCAGGACCTGTGAGAGCTATAATACCCCCAGCACCACCATGTTTAACTGATGAGGTGGTCTGCTTTGGATCTCCACACTTTGCTCTTGCCATCACTCTGATGAGGTTCATCTTTGTTTTGTCTAACTACAAGATCTTTTCCCAGAATTCTGGAGGCTCTTTTAAGTTTTCGCAAGCTGTGATCTGGCCATCTTGTTTTTCTGGCTAACTAGTGGTTTGCATCTTGTTGTGTGGCCTTGGTATTTCTGTTCATGAAGTCTTCTTCTGAGAGTCATCTCTGAGACACACACACACACATCGGCCCCCTGAAGACGGTTTCTGATCTGTCTGACAGGCGTTTTGTTTACCATCATGAGGATTCTTCTGTCATCAGCCGTGGAGGTCTTCCTTGGCCTAGCAGTCCTTTTGTGATTACTGAGCTCACCTGTGGAGTGCATTCTTTCTTCTTCATGATATTCCAGACAGTACATTGAGGTCATCCTAAGGTTTGACTGATGTCTCCAATGGTTTTGTTCTCGTATTTCAGCCTCATGATGGTTTCTTTTTCTATTCATTGACAAAGCTCTTGTCCTCATGTTGAACAATGGCAGCCACAGACTCCAAATGGGAGAAGCAAGCTGAAAATGATCAAACACCTGTGACGCCAATTGTCCCAAACATTATGGTGAACAGAAATGAGGGGATACTATGTAGAGAAAGTGTTATATGACCGAAATGTCTGCAAAATCCCCTTAGGTGAAAACCTGCAAGGTGCACTTTAGTTACGTTTCAGTTGTTTGAATTATAATTTCAAATTGTAGAGCAGAGGGAGAAATCAAGCACAAATGTGTGTTTGTCCCAAACATCATGGAGGGCACTGTATTTGTTGTCATGACTGTATGGCAAACTAAAGAAACTAACCAAGAAAATCACCTCTGGATCTTTCATGCTCATCTTTATTCTCTCTGACGTCTCTGCCTTCTGTGGAGAGTTTAGACCTCCTTTATACTTTTCTTGTGCATTTCCTCCAAGGACCCCTGTTTCCTCCCACAGTTTTAAGAAAGGCTTTTTGAGTAGCTAGACGTGGGCTTATTTTTTTTGCCATGATGGAGCGGCACGCAGGGTCCTCGTGCCCATTACTGCCAGACTCGGAAATAAAGTGGGTTTGGAAAACGAACGGATGTCAGAATGTTTCATATGTCAGCGCTAACTGCAGGTTCCCTCTATACATTTATTTTCTGGCATTTATTCTATCATATCAGATGGCAGGATTTTTAAAGACAACTATCTTCTCAAAATAATAATTATCAGAAGGCTTTTAAACCAAACTGAAAGTGTGGGCTGAACACACAAAAAGCTTCCTGAAATACCAACAAGCATGAGTCACAGTTCTGTAAGAAAGACACACAAAGAGCTTTTAATGTTTTGGTTTTTTTTTAAATTTTGTGAATATAATTATGCAAATGTCCCATCTCCTGTCAGGCTGTCAAAAGGGCTTTGTTATAACAGAACATTTGTATAGACTTTGTGTAGATTTCCAGGGGTTCAATCATTTTTTTGCCCTTGAGAATGTCACTGTTATATAGATATTTATTCACTGCTTTGTTTCTCCGGAGGCTTTTTAAATTCACTCTTTCCTAATTTGTGAAGGTGCTCAAATGTATTTTTTCCATATGACTCAGAGAAGGAGCTTGGGCTTTGCAGTACAAGCGTGTCACACACTTCACATATTCACAGACTTTTGTGCTGATGTTTATAACCACATTACTGCATTCATTTTACTACAACATTTTGGATGTGCAAACATGAGTGCCATTTGCTCCTTCTCCATCTTTAGATGTTTTTGGTGTCATGAGCTAACATATTTATTTAACTTTGTCTCGAACAGGGGTGTCAAACTCCAGGCCTACATTGTTTTCATTCTAACCCTTTTCCTAATCAGTGGCCAGTTTTCACTGCTAATTAACTTCTTTTCCCTTCATTTTAATAGCCCTGCTGTTAAGGATTCAGTTCTCTGAATTGATTGTTTTCTTAATTAAATGACAGCCAAACAGAAATGAGATGTCAAACAGATGACCAGCTAAACTGGGGCTTCAATCTCCAACCAATTTCACTCCAATCACTTTCTTAATGAGAAGCCGATTCTTGCTGTTAATTAATCTCAATATTTAATTCCATGGCTTGTTGCTGCTCTCATTTTGCCACAGCAGACATTTCCAAAACTGTTGATTTTCTGTTTTTCCTAAGAACACCATTAAAATGTTTGGTGACCACAAAGATCAACCTTAATGAGACCTTCACCTTTCTTTATTTTCCGATATTGTGCGATGGGCACAGGTGTGTTGGTCATGTGGCATCTTGTTTTGTGTCTCATTATTGTTTGGCTGCTAATTAAGAAAAAAGTAACAACAAAGGGGCCAGAGTCAAGATAAATAAAATTAAAACAAAATAAGTTAATTAGCAGCAAAAACTGGTCACTAATTAAGAAGAAGGTTGGTATGAAAACCTGCAGCCACTACGGCCCTCCAGGACGAGAGTTTGAGTCAAGTGGTTTAGATCAGGGGTGCCCACACTTTTTCAGCTTGCGAGCTACTTTTAAAATGACCAGGTCGAAATGATCTACCTACATTAAAATATATATATATATATATATATATATATATATATATATATATATATATATATATATATATATATATATATATATAGTGATCCCGCTATATCGTTTCAACTTTCGCGGCTTCACTACATCGCGGATTTTAAATGTAAGCATATCTAAATATATATCACGGATTTTACGCTGGTTCGTGGATTTTCTGGGTCTTTCAATTTATGGTACATGCTTCCTCAGTTTGTTTGCCCAGTTGATTTCATACAAGAGATGCTATTGGCGGATGCCTGAGAAGCTACCCAATCAGAGCACATTTTACATATTAAATAAAACTCCTCAATGATATACGATATGCTTCCCACGCGCTGCTTCGCACACTTAAAAGCTCTAACAGCCCGTATTGATTTTTCATTGTTTGCATTTCATTGTTTGCTCACTCTCTCTGAGAAATACAGGCAGATACTTATCCATCATGCAATACCATCAGGGAGGCGTATGATTGGCCCCATTCTCTGCTCCTGATGGAGGGGGTGTGAGCAGAGGGGCTGTTTGCACAGTGGCTGTTTGCTTAGAAGATACCGAGGCACCTGTAAAAAAATGCTTCACATTGATCCCTTCATTGTGCCGCTTTATCGTGGTGCTTACATATTTAAAAGCTCAACAGCTCGTATTGATTTTTGATTGTTTGCTTTTCTCTCTCTGACATTCTCCGCTCCTGACGCGCTCCTTTGAAGAGAAGATATGTTTGCATTCTTTTAATTTTGAGATGGAGCACAGTTTAAACTTTTGACTAAAGGGTGTTATTTCATGTCTAGAGGGCTCTAATAATGTTACAAAATGTATTTAGAAGGTCGTAAACAGGTTTTCAATGCTCTAACTGCGAAAATATTAGATTTATAAATAAAGAATCCTACTTCTTGGAAATTCATTTATCTGTCTGGAGCGGATCAACCGCTGTAAACGAGGGTTTACTGTATAACTGTGCGGAGAATATTTATAAACAGTGTGGGAGAGTTTCTAAGAGCTTAAAATATATAAAAATAACCATACAAACATATTCTACTTCACGGATTTTCACCTATTGCGGGGGGTTCTGGAACGCAACCCCCGCGATCGAGGAGGGATTACTGTATATATATATATATATATATATATATATATATATATATATATATATATATATATATATATATCCATCAATCCATTTTCCAACCCGCTGAATCCAAACACAGGGTCACGGGGTCTGCTGGAGCCAATCCCAGCCAACACAGGGCACAAGGCAGGAACCAATCCCGGGCAGGGTGCCAACCCACCGCAGGACACACACAAAAACACCCACACACCAAGCACACACTAGAGCCAATTTAGAATCGCCAATCCACCTAACCTGCATGTTTTTGGACTGTGTGAGGAAACCGGAGCGCCCGGAGGAAACCCACGCAGACACGGAGAGAACATGCAAACTCCACGCAGGGAGGACCCGGGAAGCGAACCTGGGTTTCCTAACTGCGAGGCAGCAGCGCTACCCATTGCGCCACCCATATATATATATATATATATATATATATATATATATAGAGTATACTTTAAACATAAAATATATGTTGTCATACCTTGCATAACTGAATAACCTTTATGGCACAATAACAATTCAATACATTTATGGTCACTACAGTATTTAGATTTAGTAATCTTCATGTGGGAAAAGGCTGACTCACATAAATAAGCACAGCCGAATAATGCAGTCAAGGAGGTAGCTGGAAGGACTTCTTACGCTTAATGATCAAGTGACTCACCCGGAACGATGCTTCATGTGTCTGCCTTTGCTTTTGAATTCAGCCAAGTGAAAAATGATGGCTGTCCGATTAACTGCGATTTTAGTTCCCTCCCCTTTCTCTTTCTCAGATCGCTTTTCGGAAGGAAGTCAATTTCGTAGTTTTTATGAAGTTCGAAAGTGCCTTTCCACCTTTTCCTTCTTTGGAATAGCAATGATAGATTGACAGATCAGAGAAATGCTTCGATTGTGACATTATGAGAGGAGAAAATCCTCTTCCTCTTCCACATCCAGTCCATACCCTCCCCAAAGAATTTTTTTTTAAATCCCTTCTTTAGTCGATATGAATTGGAAGGCTAACTAGATCACAGCTGGAGTTTTGCAGTAGCTCACGTGTTTGATCGTGCATGTGGGATGATCAGCGTGTAAAAAGAAAGGAGATCTCAGACTGGCCGCCCTGTATGTCAATCGAGTGGCAAATGCCACAGGGAGGATATATGATGATATATATATGACTAACATTTAAAAAAAAAATTTTTGAATGCAACGCCATCTACCTGCACTGTCTTTGCGATCTACTGGTCGATCGCAATCGACACATTTGGCACACCTGTTTTAGAGTAACCTTGAGAACAAAAGTTAAAGTTCCTGCTTCAGAAGAGTGAGTAAAAAGAATTTCCCATGAGGACAGCTCTTTTACTCAAAATATTGTGTATGAGGAAATATTTTTTGCCTAAATGTTATTTATTCAATAATGAATTATGTGAGCATAGAAATATGAATACAAGCCTCTGAGCATACATGTTATATGTATACATTGTGACGCGTGCATGCTAGAGGCTCATCTTTCGGGCTCATCGCTGCCATCGTCACTGCCACTCTGGGACACAAAGGGTCGCTAACGGTATCATCCTGTCTTTCTACCACAACTCTGAGAAAATGCCCAATGAGGGTGACTGACTCCACCCCTTCTGGTGCAGCCCAAGGCTATTAAAGTTTGCCTTTTATATTAGTTTTTATTTCTATATTTTTTCTAACCATACATGGAAATTCAGTTTAGTTTTAGTTTTCCTACATTATGTATTTTTAGTTTTAATTTAGTTTTTATTTCACAAAGACATTTCAGTTTTATTGTTATATCTATTAGTTTCAGTTTTAGTTTTAGTAATTATGGCATGGACCTACTATGGAGTTTAGTTTTGTGTCACAATCAGACAGAACGTAATTGATTTGAATGTAATACAAGTTTAATGTTAGTGAAAGCTTACTACAATACATGATTTACTATCTGGTTTTGTTTTTGTCTGATAAAAACAAGCATAATCAAAACCAGATACTGAATATGAACAATTTTATATTTTTAAAAATATTTTCTATATCATTTGTACTGAACAATTGTGTAATGACTGTTGTCACCTTTTCTTTTTATTGCCCAGAATGGGCCAATTTGTAGTGAAATTTAGGTGAATTTTAAGGTTTGAGGGTTTTTACTCTAAATGTCTACAGCACACTACATATCCTGCTCCAAGACAATGTGCTTATAATGAATGCCTTCAATATTGCATTCAAAAATCTCCTATACTGGGCTTTGTTATTTTCTACCAGCCATATTGATCTCTGATTGCATCTAAGGCACATAAAATTTATAGACAGAATTTTGCCACCTGCAAGCCTTAAAAGATATCAAAATTCAGACAACAGATTCTACTGTGTTCTGACGGATTTGATCATGAAAATCATGTGGGCTTAGGAAGAACAGGGGTCTTAGACTTGAATGAGTGTGCAGACCTCATCTAGCTGTTTTGAGGGAAACAAAGAAAAACACACACTTAGTGTCTAGGATTGGGGTTGTGAGACTTCAATAGCCCATGCGTAAGGACAGTAAAGCCTTAATGAGCAGAGCAAAAGTGGGTAAAAGGTGTATGGATGGGCACAAAACTACAGAGACAGCATTTGCGATTAAGAACCATATATATTATCTAAACTTGTTTATCCAGATCAGGATTGCAGGAAACTTGGTGCCTACCCCAGCAGGTTCGGATCCAACGCTGAAAAATCCCTGGTATGCAATATGTATGATAAGAACAAAGGAATATGATATTTCAACTATTTTGAGAGAGAGAGAAACATTGAATAAAGGGGGACACATTTTTTAAAATTCTGCTACTGGATTATTTTCACAATGTCAGGTATTTTGAGCTTTGAATATAAACTAAAAAAGGTAAATTAATACATTTAGAATAAATACAAAAAAAACATAAGTATGTTTAGCTTTTCACCAGTTAGCAGACTCTCTTCACCTGCCTATCTGTAGTTCAATAGAGACATTACCAACTCAGGAATTTTGCAAGGTTTGTATTGCTTCGTTGTTAACGTTTTTTAAAGCAAAAGTGATTGGTCAGTAACAATATGCTGATCTTGTATGATGGCCTAGTAAATCTCTCAATCAGTGTCATTTTATTTTCAAAAAGGATTTACTTTTAAAATACTACTTTTTAGAATTAAAAGTTTAAAGCGTTAAAGACTAATGGCAAGAATATTCATTCAAAAATGAAAACTAAAAATATTTTAGTAAATTATTATTTTATTTCAGTTAGCCTTTCCAGCTACTTTAATAGTTTCATTTAGTTTTGGTTTTTCATTTCAGTTTTGTTAATTATTTTATTTCAGTTTACGAAAATGTTTTTTTTTTATAATAGTTTCAGTTTTGATTTTAGTTTACGTTAACTATAATATCCTTGGTGCAGCCACTATGAAGTCAAGGCACTCCTGGCAGGGATCATTCCATTGCAGAGAGAGCAGACCACATAAAGGAGCTCCTGCCCAAACACCCACCTCTCTACCGAGCATTCAAGCACTCTGAGTTTTGCCTTATTTAGTCCTGCTTTTTGTGTTCAGTTTTACTTATACGCACCATCGAGCACAGTGGTTCATTGGACTCAGCCTAATGAAGTGAGTCATTAGTTCCCAGTTTCTGTCTTTTGGAGTCAATGTAGAAATTACAAACTAAGTTTGGTAGATTTTTATTAAAAAGTAATAAGCAGTTAGTTATATGGGGAATGTGTAGTTTTTTAAAGTTGTTAACATTATTTTCAACCTAATTTTCTTTCTGCTTTTCCAGGTGTTCTGTTTATTTAATTGATTATTCACTGATTAGTGAGTCTGACACTGAAGTCGTTGCTGCTTTTATCATCCCGGGTGTCTGCCTTGCTGGTTGTTAATGGTCACTATTAGGGTTAAATGAAGGGAGCAAACTGCACAGGAAAAGGTGAAAATAATATGAAAACAACAAAAGCAAGTTAAGCATTTATAGCTTTAGAAAAAAAAAATGGAAATATTTCTAAATGTTTTCTAAATGTAAAAACCATACTGTTGTGTTTTTTCTGAATGCAGAATAGCGAGGAAAGTAAAAAAAGAGCAGCGATCAGTTGTTATCGATTATTATCATCGATTGTGAATCTTGTTGGAACAAAACTCTGCAGCCACAGTGGATCCCTAGGATCGCGTTTGGGAAGCACTGATCTAGCACTTATTTATTTCGGGACTCTGCAAATATTGTTCCCTCGGTCGATGACAACAGAGAAGGACATACGATTAAAAGTTACATATCCATTTCCCCATCTTTCATTTGCACTTATGGCCGTAATCGGTGTACACCCACCCAATATTACAGCCATGCTGTTAAGAGGAAAATACCAAAAAAACAGTGAATGTGAGTTTAGCAATTAAACAAGTAAATCAAACAACTTAGATTAGCAGTGGGCCATTTCAAAATATGAACCAGCTAGTAGAGGGGTTTAGTGCACGAAAAAAGTCTAAACAGAAATAAGTCTTAATAGTAGACAAGAGAATTAATTTGTTGGGTATGCAAGGAACTTTTGTTGTTTATTGTGAACACTGATCTCATTGTTGTGTGTCCTCATTGCACCAGCCTATGCCAAGTTAACGGAATGCCCATAATGTTCAGCTGTCTCTGTGCGACAACAGAACAATCTCAAATTGAAGTTAGATGGCCAGAAAGGTGAAACGCACATCGTCTTCTGACTGTGCATACAGTTTTAATACATGTGTTAATATACAGGAACTCCAAGAAATGTGGAACAGACACTTAATCATAAAGGGAACATCATAGACAATTACTTTCCTTTTTCTTTTTTGTAAAAGCTGTGCTTGTGAAGATCTGCTTATATATGAGTGAAACATGAATAGTTCCATTGTTGTTGCAATTACAAAACCCCCAAATTCTTTCCTAATCCAGAACACGTTATCCCACCGAAGCTAAACATGTTCCGGCCCGGCCAGTACAGGCAGTCCTCGGGTTACATACGAGATAGAGACTGTAGGTTTGTACTTAAGTTTAATTTGTACGTAAGTTGGAACAGTATTTTATTAAAAGCTATTGTTGACCGATTGTAACCAAGTGCTCTGCCAATGAATGATGGAGTTTCACCTCTCTGACCTTTTTATTATTTCTACTTTATTTTCCATGGTGATTGTTTTTCTCTTCTTTACTGTATCACCAGCACTTGCATCAGATTCGTGTTTCAGAGACATTCTTGAAGCGTGAGAGAAAGATTAAGATGAGCTCTTCTGTACAGCACTGTACATGCTATCACAGCAGGAAGGCACCCGTCGTCAACACGTCTGATGTACTGACGAGAGACAACTTCCTGCATTGTGCGGAATAGTACAAGCAGGCTTGCTATTGAGAATGAATGGGGGCATCGACAGGTGGTTCATCACCAGCCCACCTCATAGTCACCTCCACTACAGTATGCTGCCTGCAGCGCCCGCCCACCGAGAACAAACACGGTGCGGCCAAAGGTGGGTAGTGAATCGCCCCTATTCAATAGGCAGCCATCTGAGGCGCACTACAATGATACCCCCAGCCACCCTGTTTACCCTCAATGGCCTCCATTCAGCCATAACCGGGTCACTGCTTGCAGCAGCCCACCAAGAACGAATGGGGGAATTAAACCGCTTGCCGGTGAGAGCCGCCCTAGGGACACTACACTGCGCGGGCAGCGAAATCGCTCCCCTGCAGCCCCAGTCCAGCCAAGCTTGCAGTGTCCCCAGGCCGAAGATGACGGAGCAGCAGTTACTGAGGCGCATGCGTTGCAGCTGAGGCCACGTTCATAAGTCGTAGGTCGGATGTCCGTAACCTGGGGACTACCTGTACTTGGATGGGAGCTCATCTAGGAAAAGCCTGGGTTGCTGCTGGAAGAGGTACTTTATTATTTTGCCATAACAATTTTCATGTATTAGAAATTGATTAGGTTTCGCATACTCCTTGGGGTCAGAGTGCATGGTCAGCCATTGTACAGCAGCCCATGGAGCAATTGCAGGTCAATGGTCTTGCTCAAGGGCCCAGCAGTAACGGGGATTTGAACCGACAACCTTCTGAATACCACTGCAGATCCTTAGCCTCAGAGCCACCACTCCGGCCCTTACATGTGCAGGAGAGGCCAGCAGGGGGCACTTACCCTGTAGTCTGATTGGGAATCCCAATGCCCCAGTGCAATGATGGGGATACTGTGTTGTAAATATGGCGCCGTTTTTCAGATGAGATGTAAAACCAAGATCCTGACTCTATCTTTTGTAAGGAGTAGAGATTATCCCGTTGACCTGGCTAAATTCTGGCCATTCTGGCCCCCTAATCATCCCCTGTGTCTACTTGTCTCTCTTTCTCTCACCCCTTCACCACCTAATAGCTCATGTGTGGTGTGTGTACTGGTGCAATAATGGCTGCTGTCACATCATCCAAGTGGGTGCTACACATTGGTGGTGGTTCTCCTAAGTCTAAGTGCTTTGAGCAAGTGAGAAAAGTGCTATATAAATCAAGTCATGTCAAGTTGGGGAGCCTGCACTGGTACAGCGTGTTGCCACAGCCACTACACGACGAAACAACTCAGGATCCCGGTTGGCAACCCCCCCAGGCAGATGAACAGTCCAGTCCCACCCTCAGGGAATGACCCTCTATCTGCCGCAGCCAGGTGTTACGTGGGCGACCCCTTGGCCTGGTCCAGTCACTCGGGTCCCCAACAATGAGGATCTTACGAGCCGGATCACCCTCGGGGAAACACGCCATAACTATACGGCCATAGTCCTGTAACTGACGCTCCCTCACAATGTAGGTCATGTGCCTCATTCAAGACTCCATGAGCAACACAAAGTCAAACCAATGGTACCCAAGGATTTTACAGAGAGACACAGTAGCAAAGGAGTCCAGTCTTCATCTCCGGTCACTGGAGAGCGTCCATGTCTCACAAACAGGAAGCACCAGGACTCTAAAGACTTGGACCTTCATCCTTTTGCAGATATCAGGAGTGTCATCACACACCCCTTTCCAGCGACCTCATGACCCTCCCCATGCTCTCCTAATCCATCTACTGACTTCATAGGAAGAGTCACCAAAGACATGAATGTCACTGCCAAGGTAAGTAAACCTCTCGATGACGAGGTCGACACTCTCTCCACAGACAGACCCCCTGCAGATGGCCGTGCCCAAGAGGTCATTAAATGCCTGGCTCTTTGGTTTTTATCAGGACCCTCGCCAGCCCAGACACTCAGACTCCTAACTCAGTCTCTCACGCGCCCCAATCAGAGCCTCCATTGACTCCGCGAAGATCACAGCATTGTCAGCAAAGTCAAGATCAGTGAATCTTTCTTCACCAACAGATGCCCCACAGCCACTGGACCCCACGACTCTGCCCACCACCCAGTCCATACAAGCATTGAACAGAGTAGGAGCAGAACACACCGCTGACCAACCCCAGAATCAATTGAGAGGTCCTGCCTCCTCCACTCTGCACAGCACTCACAGTACCAGTGGACAGGCCGGCTATGATATCCAGCAACCTTGAGGGGATCCCGCAAACACTCAGGATGTCCCACAGGGCAGCTCGATCAACTGAGTCGAACGCTTTACAAAAATCGACAAAGGCTGCAAAGAAAATGATATAGAAATGTATTATTATTATTTTATTATTATTGTTACTCAGTGAACTGTTTGCTTTGAATTGCACTAAAACTTTTAAAAAGAAGACACTTGTTTCTGGCAGCTGCCTTTTGAACGATTTGGAAACACTCGAAAAACACAACTACTGTACACTGATGATGGGCAGGGGGGGGCTGTACCAAACAAACATCCTTATCTTCTAAGGAAAGAAAGGGCAATCCCTACAAACAAAAGTCCCACACTTTGATAAAAAAAAACTCCGTAAGAGAATATCAAGAACACGCTGCACCAGAATCACCGCTACTCATCATGCCAGCAAGTCACCAGCCAGTCATTCAAGGTAAGTGGATAGGACTGGTGAGCTTTGTTGGGCTGAATGGCCTGTTCTCATCTAGAGTGTTCTAATGTTTAAACAAGTGAACCAGACAAATGTGTTCCTTGTAGTGTGAGGTCACTAGCCTCACTTTTCAGCTGCTGGGATTTTATTTTTTTTTAATTTTGTTCAAGGTTCTAATCAAAGGTTAAGTCTGCCGTCTCACTGACAAGGCTTTGTGTGTTTTTGCTTCTGTGTTCAATGCAGTGCGTCTCCGAGACGTCTTTATAAAGTACTCTCTGATTTGTAATTGTTTCTGTCATTGTTCTTTCTTCAAAGATTATTCTGTCATTTCTGCTCACTGCTGTTCCAATACAATGAATCCAAATTCTGATATCAAGAAACAGATGAACAAAACATGACATCTGCGAAGAAACACAGGGTGCTCATGATACAGAAAAGCCGGGGTTACATCCCAGGACCGAGTGCCTTTTCTTTCTAAGCATTCTTTTTGGTCTATTGAATATTTATTTGTAAATTCTGTTTTTGTTTTTTGTTTCTGTTTAGATTTTACAATTTCTAAATTGATATTGTTATGTGGATTACTTTTTATTATTTATTCTGTACTTAATAGGTTTCTTGACCACCCTATGTTGAGCCTAAGGAGGCAGGGCCTCCTGACACTGCAGATGTGAGGTCATCCCTAGAGCCGACACAAGCCCATGAAAACCAGACTGCTAGCGCTGAGGCATATGGATACACTCCTGCTTGCTTGCCTCTCCTTGTTTTTTTTTTTGAATTTTAATCATTTCTTTATTATTGTGAGGACCTTTTTGATTTTCTAAATTTATGAAGGCTATGTGACAGGCAGACACGTGCATTACCTGGCCAGGACCCCAACAGAATGGAAGGACCCAGGGAGAGTGCGTCGGTGAGGGAATACCTCTCCTGGCATGCAACAGTGCAGCCCTCCTGGCCGGCTGTGGCATCACAGATTCCTGCAGGGCACGCTGGAAGCTGGAGTTTGGTGCAGCCCTGTTGGGTTCCATGAGGTCTGCCAGGGGGGAGCTGCAGAACCCTATAGAGAACTTCCAGCACACCTGGGAATGATTCCAGGTAATACTGATGAGCCACCTGGAGAACTCCCAGGAGCTGAATAAAAGGAGCCGCCTCACTCCATTCGGGAAGCCAGAGTCGGGAGGTGGAGGACAAAGCTTACTGGGAGAGGAGTGAAGGCAGAGAGAAAGAAGGAGAAAAAGAAAGAAGAAGGGACTTAACATTACTGCTGGTGCTGTTGTACTCTGCTCTGTAGTGGGGAGCGGGGAAAAGCACTCCCCCACGAGAAATAAACGTGTGTTGCCTTGTGCCCATCTGTGTCCGGGTTTGGGGAGCTGTACTCCCTAGCTGCTTTGTCTTTGGATTATGGACTTGCCTTTGTTTTCTTCAGGTTCACCTTCTGTTGGAAAACTATCTTGATTCCCTTTTCATTTTTGATAATATTGTTCTTGATATTTGCTGCCAGCGGTTTTACGTTTCCCCTCTCACTTTATTGTGAGATATCCTCAGCCTTGGTTCATTTTGGCCTTTATTTCAGAATAAGATTTTTTTTTGTCTACTTTTACATCGCTACATTTTGAAATGAACGTGGCTACTTTTACTGTGATACATTTTACCGAACATATTTGTTACTGCAATATTAAACGAGAAAACAAAAGGGCTATACAAATATGCACAATGCTTTACTTAGTCAGGCTTTGCCTGCTCTATAAACATTTGCTTTGACTGTATGAAGAGTAAAGAACCATTTCTGAAGGAGCACCACTTGCGCTAACAGCCAATAACCTATGTAGTCGTTCCAAATACACCTCACTCTAACCTGCAGAATGGGGTGGGGCCGCACATTTGGGGCGGGGCTGGACATTAATGACACGCATGATGCTGCCGATTTCATACACTCTGGGTGTTTACATGCACACACACAACAGAAACCTGCTTTCTTAACAATTCACCTTTACACACGTAATCTTATTGAGTTCTTTGGCAAAACATTCCAACATTATTAAACTTCACAAAAAAAGAGCATAAGCATGATGCCTGTGATCATTTTCTTGTGTTTTATAAATATGTTTATCCAAACTGATGCTTTATTCATAGGTTTCTGCTACCAGATTGCATGCAGCAAACTCTTTTCTGTTTGGCTGTGTGAATGAGGCCTGCAAATGACTGGCAGGCAGACCAGCACATGTGCTTCTTGTATCCAGTAATGCTGGAATAAGACAATGAGGGTATTTTTACTTCAAGATAAGAATTGCATTAGGCTACTTGTTACATTAAAAAGTAATTGCATTACATAACAGGCATTCCTTTAACGTACTGCTCTTGAGATTGTGTTGCTGAGCTTAGAACTGTACATTCAGGTCATCAACATACAGTCATATGAAAAAATTTGGGAACCCCTGTCAGCCTGCATAATAATTGACTCTCCTTTCAATAAAAAAGATAACAGTGGTATGTCTTTCATTTCCATGTCCTAGGGTGTTTTCAAACAAAGATTTTTAGTGACGCAGTATTTAGTTGTATGAAATTAAATCAAATGTGAAAAACTGGCTGTGCAATAATGTGGGTCCCCTTGTCATTGTGCTGATTTGAATGCCTGTCACCACTCAATGCTGATTAATTAGTATGATGAGCTCATTAAGCCTTGAACTTTATAGACAGGTGTGTCCAATCATGAGTAGTCAAAGGTATTTAAGGTGGTCAATTGCAAGTTGTGCTTCCTTCCCTTTGACTCTCCTCTGAAGAGTGACAGACAGCATGGGATCCTCAAAGCAACTCTCAAAAGATCTCAAAACAAAGATTGTTGAGTCTCCTGGTTTAGGGGAAGGCTACAAAATGCCATCTCAGAGGTTTAAACTGTCAGTTTCAACTGTAAGGAATAGAATCAGGAAAAGGAAGGCCACAGGCACCGTTGCTGTTAAACCAACACAGCAGGTCTGGCAGGCCAAGAAAAATACAGGAGTGGCATATGAAGAGGGAGGATTGTGAGAATGGTGACAGACAACCACAGATCACCTCCAAAAACCTCAAGAACATCTCGCTGCAGATGGTGTATCTGGACATCATTCTACAATTCAGCTCATCTGTATGGCAGGGTGATGAGAAAGAAGCATTTTCTGCACTCACGCCACAAACAGAGTCGCTTGTTGTATCAAATGCTCATGTAGACAAGACAGATTCATTTGGGAACAAAGTACTTTGGACTGATGAGGCACAAATGGAGTTATTTGGTCAGAACAAAAAGTGCTTTGCATGGCAGAAGAAGAACACCACATTCCAAGAAAAACACCGGCTACCTACTGTCAAATGTGGTGGAGGTTCCATCATGCTGTGGGGCTGTGTGGCTAGTCCAGGGACTGGGGCCCTTGTTAAAGTTGAGGGTCGGATGAATTCAACCCAATATCAACAAATTCTTCAGGATAATGTTCACGCAGTGGTTGGATATTCCAACAAGACAATGACCCAAAACACAGTTCGAAATCTACAAAGGCATTCATGCAGAGGGATAAGTCCAGTGTTCTGGAAAGGCCGTCACAGTCCCCTGACTTGAAAATCATCGAAAATCTATGGGATGATTTGAAGCATTGATTCCACTGTAATTATGTTGTTAGACTTAAGTGCAGCATTTGACACCATTGACCATTCTATTTTACTGCACAGGCTAGAAAATGATGTTGGGCTTACAGGCAGAGTGCCCGCTTGTTTTAGATAGATAGATAGATAGATAGATAGATAGATAGGTTTAGTTCTTATTTATCAAGTCGATTCCAGTATGTACAGAAATGTGCTGACAGGACTCCATCATTATACACAGAAGTTCAATATGGTGTCCCGCAGGGCTCAGTACTGGGACCTTTACTGTTTTCACTTTACATGCTTCCACTGGGATCTCTCATTAGGAAATATCATGTTAATTTTCACTCGTATGCAGATGACACCCAGTTATACCTTTCATTTAAATCAAATGAAGTTTCTCAAATGTTGTCTTTAATTAGTTGTGTTAGCGAATTAAAGGAGTGGATGAATGAGAACTACTTGTCTTTAAATACAGATAAAACAGAGATGTTAATTGTTGGAGGGAATGACGCTGATCACAGCAATATTCTGTCATCATTTAACTTAGTTGGAATCCCAATTAATTTTACTGACTCAGCCCGCAATCTCGGAGTTATCTTTGATTCTAGCATGTCATTTAAATCACACATTACAAAGTTGTCCAAAACATGTTTCTTCCATCTTTAAAATGTTAGGAAATTAAGGCGCTTTCTAAATAAACAGGATTCTGAGAAATTAATTCATGCATTTATCTCTAGTAGGATTGACTACTGCAATGCGGTGTTCACTGGCTGTTCAAACTGTTCTTTATTCAGCCTCCAGTTAATCCAAAATGCGGCTGCAAGAATTATTACAAGAACAAGAAAATATGAACACATAACTCCAGTTCTTAAATCCTTACACTGGCTCCTGGTTAAGTTTAGGGCAGATTTCAAAATCCTCCTTTTAACATATAAAGCATTAAATGGCCAAGGTCCGGCTTACTGGTCTGAATTTATCATGACTTACAAACCTGAGCTCACATTAAGATCTCAAGATGCTGGTCTGCTTATGACTCCAATGGTTAATAAAATAACAGTGGGAGGTCAAGCTTTTAGTTACAGGCCCCCTAAACTGTGGACTGGTCTGCCTGCTACTATAAGAGATGCCCCTTTGGTCTCAGGCTCAAGACTCACTTCTTCAGTTTAGCACACCCTGACTAGAGCTGCTGATTAACTGTAAAGACTGCATCTCTGTTGTCAGTCATCAGAACTAAAACATAAGTAACATGATGGTTATAATTGAATACTAACCCATACCTATTCTGTTTCTGTTCTCGGTACTCAAATGTGGCAATTGGTGCCACGGCCCAACTGCCAAGTTGTTTGTCTGCCTAAGGTAAAGTCATCCCTGATGGAGGATCACAGGAATCATGGGAAAGAGAGGTCCTTTCATCGGACTGGCTAAGCAAGCAACGTTTCAGCCGTGGAATGGCCAAATGGGGAGGCAGCTTGATGGATGAGGTCTCCAGGACTCTAAAAACATCCAAATCTTATTATGTGATATCATCTACTGTTAAATGCTGCTCGGTACTTCTAAAATTTTTATTATTATGCTGTATTAAGGATTTGTTCTGTTCTGTGTATTCTATTGTATTGACCCCCCTTCTTTTTGACACCCACTGCACGCCCAACCTACCTGGTAAGGGGTCTCTCTTTGAACTGCCTTTCCCGAGGTTTCTTCCATTTTTCCCTACAAGGTTTTTATTGGGAGTTTTTCCTTGTCTTCTCAGAGATTCAAGACTGGGGGGCTGTCAAGAGGCAGGGCCTGTTAACGCCCATTGCGGCACTTCCTATGTGATTTTGGGCTATAAAAAATAAACTGTATTGTATTGTATTGTAAGCAGGCTGTCCATCAAATTGAACTGAACTGGAGAGATTTTGTATGAAGAATGGTCACAAATACCTCCATCCAGAATCCAGACCCTCATCACAGGCTATAGGAGGGCAGCGTCTAGAGGCTCAACTAAGTATTGATGTCATATCTCTGTTGGCGTGCACCTGTCTAATTTTGTTATGATGCATGATGCATATTTTCTGTTAATCCAATAAACTTAATGTCACTGCTGAAATACTATTGTTTCCATGAGGCATGTCAGATATTAAAAGGAAGTTACTACTTTGAAAGCTCAGCCAATGAGAAACAAAAATCCAAAGAATTAAGAGGGGTTCTCAAACTTTTTCATATGACTGTAAATGTAGTGAAATATTGAGATAGATTATTTCAGCCAGAAGATGGCCAGAAGGCTGAGCTCTGAAAACTTATTCTTGTGGACTCTTCTACCTGTGCGCAGGCTGACAGAGTGCGATGGACAGGCACAGACTACAAGATCCTAAAGGTTTACATGACCACATAATCAGATTATTTGCATAGAAATATGCAGTCAGTTAATCAGGCCAATAACCTGATTTCTTTAATCAGAATAACAGTTTACATGGCATTTAAGAAATCAGACTTCTGGGAATAATCAGGTTATTGAGGCACATGGAAACGAGTCAGCTGTCTTCATGCCAGTCTTCTAAATAAGCCACGGCTCATCCACAGGCTGCAGCGAGGTGCACTTGTTTGTTCACAGGCTGAGGGTCACTCACCTTGTTACGTCTGTTGCTCACATGTCTTCTCACATTATCCATCACGGGGTCAAAACAAATTGTGAACTACTTGAAAAAGCCAGTGAAAAACCAGAAGGCCATTTTTTTTAATGTTAAAACTATATATAGCGCCCTGATGTGTAGAGTACAAATCCAAGGATGTTAGGCTGAAGCTTTATAATGCGCTGGTGAGACCTCATCTGGAGTACTGTCTGCAGTTTTGATCTCCGGGCTACAGAAAGGACATAGAAGCAGGTCACGCACGTGCGAATAGGACACAGCTAAAGGGCCTGAGTAACAGTAACTCCATGCCAGACCAGGGGGTGGCGAGGTGTACCAACTATCTTTCTCGATCCAGTTTTGGACCATTCTCAGGAAATGCCGTACGGATCTGGCGCCTTTGATGACGTCCCTTCCAGTTCTGGCACCTTTCATGATGTCACTTCCAGTTTCCGGTGCTGCTGATAACATCACTTCCAGTCCTGAAGACATCACTTCCGGGTCTGGTGCTATCTACAATGATGCCACTTCCTGTTCCGGCCCCGATGGTGTCACTTCCTCCACTGGCCTTTAAAGCTGCCATCTTTTCTCTACCTTTTCAGTTCTGTTTCAGACTCAGTCTTATGAACATCTCACAATTATTTCAATTACCCTTTAGCAGCCAAGGCACATTATATGGGTGGCTGCCCCAAACCTTTATGATGTTTTTGTGTCGTCCTTGTGACAAGCACTAGAAAACGTCCAGAGAAGAGCAACTAGGCTCATTCCAGGGCTACAGGGGATAAGATATGAGGAAAGATTAAAAGAGCTGAGACTTCACAATTTAAGAAAGAGAAGATTAAGAGGAGACCTGACTGAAGTGTTTGAAAGGAATTATGAAGGGAATTAGTCCAGTGGATCGAGACGGTGACTTTAATATGAGTTCATCAAGAACACGGGGACACAGTTGAAAACTTGCTAAGGGGAAATTTTGCACAAATATTAAGAAGTTTTAATCACACAGAGAAAAAAGTGGTGGTAGACAGAAGAACTTCAGGAACTTTCAAACTCGGTTTGATGTATTTTGAAGAATTTAGTGGAAAGGACTGGTGAGCTTTGTTGAGCTGAATGGTCTGTTCTCGTCCAGATTGTTCTAATGTTCCAATTTTGTAGTGCCAACCAGGTTATACAGTTTAATAACAACTGATGTATTAAACAAAAATGTCTCACAATGGCACAATAACAGATTAGGTCTGATTTGGAGAAGTGGGAGCCCATAATGACACGCCACCTTCTATGAGTCTTTATACTCCTCCAATCGAAAGGAGCGGAGTCAATTACCCTCACTGGGCATCTTCTCATTGACATAATACCGTTAGCAACAGCTTCCCCTCTAGTCCTGGGGTGGGACTGCTTACCCAAGATGAGTCAGGAGGGGGCTCCACAGACACACATGCGTGACAATAAATACAGAGAGTTTAACAAAGTGATGTTATAAAAGCATGGATGGCCTTTTCAAGATCAGTGAAGGAAAGAAAGGCCTTTCTCAGTTGGAAAAAAAACACACTTGACCACAGATTTTACTCAGTTTGAATGAGTGATCAAAAATCATGCCTATGGCAAGTGATCCAATGAACAGCGTCAGGGACACTTCAGATTGCCAGATTGTACCTACTGGGCAATGCTCTATGGTACTTCTTCTTTGAAGACCTGATCACAATATAGAAAATAGAAATATCATGGATGAAATATCACCAACTCAAGGGTTTATCTATCTATCTATCTATCTATCTATCTATCTATCTATCTATCTATCTATCTATCTATCTATCTATCTATCTATCTATCTATCTATCTATTGTATTATACAGTGCCTTTCATTATCTATCTATCTATCTATTGTGACAGACGGCCAGGGTCCATGCCCGGCCAGGACGCCCCTTCACTCTATATTCAGTGGGGGGCAGCCCTGGATGGTGTAATACCTCCCCCTGGATGCTGGATGGCTGCCCCCCTGTGTTGGAGCGGTGCCTCAGTTACCCGCCAGGCTCCATGGGAATTGGAGTTGGGTGCAGCCCTGTTGGGTCCCACAGGCACCACCAGGGGGAGCTGCAGCTGGGACTCCTGAGCCCGTGTGGGCAGCATATTTGCCACACCTGGAAGTGCAGCCGGAGGTCGGCAATCAAGCACCTGTAGCACTTCCAGGTGGCCAATAAAAGGAGCCAGGAAACACCACTCACCGGCCAGAGTCGGGTGGAGGAGGACAAGGTTGCCTGGGAGGAGTGGTGGTACAGGGGAGCAGAGTGTTTAATTTGTGTATTGGTCTTTTGGGACTGTGTTGTGGCTGGGGGACACGGGGAAGATGTGCGCTCCACCTGAAGAAAAATAAAAGTTTATTTGTTTTATACATGTGCCTCCGTGTCCAATCTGTGTCAGGTTGGGTGCATATATAGCACCTTTGTTATATTATCTATCTATCTATCTTGAAATGCAGATTAGACTTGCAAGACCACCCACACATGAGCACTGAACAAATATTTGACCATCAGGAGCAAATAAGCCACACAGATTAGGTCCGAGCTTGCAAGCATCTGCACTCTTATGATTTTGAGCAGATTTGAAAAAGCACTCAGCAGCTTTCCACTCAAAGTGAAACCTCACAGTGATGTCTGAGCAACAAAAATAGGAGGAGAATAATTTGTGGTCAGGTGAAGCGACTGTTTTATATTTTGTGTGATTCCAGTATGATGCACTCCAGTTCAGAAATATGTATTTTTCCAAATGATCCTGCATAATTTGTCTGAGCTCAATAAATGGCTAAAGTGCACTAAAGCAAAAAAAGAGACAGAAAAATCTAAAATAGAAACAGACTGCTTGTATCACAGAGGAAACTTCAAAATGAACAACAAAACAGAAGTAGAAGGATTCAAAATGACAAAGAGTTGGTAAGCCTCGAGACACTAGAAATATGATGCTAAGAAATATCAAGGGAAGCCATTTGGCTAGTGATGGCCTTTAAGAGAAAGGACAAACCTGAAGAACCCTATGCTCTGTTGTGTTTCACAGCACATTAGGATTAAGCGAGTGTAATCAGAACAGGCTTTAATTTGCACAATTCTAAAGAGGGGATTTAGCTAAAGACGTAAATCTTAGTTAGTGTACAGTTGCCAAATTACACTGCAGTAATAAGCAACCATAACAACAGCAACAGCTTAATGGCTTCTGCCATCAAATTCTTTTCAGAGACTTGCGCATCATCCTTAGAGAGATGACATACAGTCTTCTGAAGGTGACCATCACCTTTCACAGTTTTTGTCTTCATCCCCATTGTGTCCATCAAAGGGTATCTCTGCACTCACTCCGATAATATCCTCATCTCAAAGACACGGCACTCGTCTTCCTCACTCCCTCAATGAAATTCCTCACACATGCCTTATAATTTTACTTCATGCTTCACCTAAAAGGGAGACATACTGGTCATATAAAAAGAATTCCACCCTTAGACATTTCACATTTTATTCTTGTACAACAATGAATCAAAGTGGATTTAATTTGCCGTTTGTGACACTGATCAACAGAAAAATACTCCTTAATGTCAAAATGAAAATACATCTCTGTGTATAGGAGTCCCTTGAAAATGAGAGCATGGTGGCCAAATCTACACAATGAAGACAAAAGAGTACAATAAGCAACTCCATGAAGCACACAAGTGAGGAGACGGAGACAGTAAAATAGCCAAGCCTTTGACTATCCAGTGACATCAATCATCAAGAAATGGCCAGAAGTTTGGAGAATGACTCCGGTGTTGGTTTTCGCAAAGTTTGCTGCTTCACTGTTTTTAATTCTTTTTGTCAGATGTTTTTACGGAATACTGATGTACAATTATAAGCATTTCATACTGTAAGTTCCAAAGGCTTTTATTGACAATTCCATTTAGTTTCTGCACAGAGTCAATATTTGCAGAGTTGGCCCTTCTTTCTTTTTCAAGATCTCTCCAATTTGCCCTGACATGCTGTCTGTCAATAAACTTCTGGGCCCAATCCACACTGATGGCAGCTGCCCATTATGGCAGAATCAGAATTATGGGTTTTTTTGTTTGTCCACCTGCCTCTTGACGATTGACCACAAGTTCTCAATAGGACTAGGGTCTGGGGAGTTTCCTGGTCATGGACCCCAAATTTCGATGTTTTGTTCCCCGAGCCACTTGGTTCTCACTTTTACATTATCACCTGGTGCTCCATCATGTTGGTCACCTAACTGTTGTTGGATGGTGGGGAGAAGTTGCTCTCAGAGGATTTTTGGGCCCGTTCTTTATTAATACTGCTGTTGACTTTACATGGTTGAAATATTATTCTGTTATATTTTATCAAATATATTAGTACACCATTTGGTTCAGAATATTTTTTTCTCGTTTTCCTCCTCTAAACCTAGGTGCATCTAATGGTCAGGTGCGTCTTAAGGAGCGAAAAATATGGTAACTTAAATTTGTATTTGATGAATGAAAGCACTAACAAGGCATAGAGTTAAACACAAACTATCATTACCAGCAAGGACTGAGGCTGGAATGAAAACCCGTAGTCACTGCGGCCCCCTGTACTACATGTTAAAATACGACACATTCAGGTAATGCCATGTTTTGTATTTTCAGTTAGACAGTTATGTTACTCACTCTAGCTAGTCGTGTAGATGTGCAGTGAGAGGTCGGGTGCTATGCAGCTATGTCTGTGGTTTTGCTTGAGTCGAGTCCGCCTCGTTGGACACGTTAACAGCTTCGTGTGCACTGACAAGTGAAAATGACATTTCCTGAAGCTCTGCTTTTACAGCTTGCTTAATGTCAGTTCTTTTCAGCTCCTTTTAAGCAACTGTGATGGCACACTGCTTAGCCCATCCATTATCCATTATCTTAACCCGCTTATCCAGGGGTCACATGGCAGCTGGTGCCAAGGCAGGAACAATCCCTGGATGGGGTGCCAGTCACACCGTTTAGTTCAAATGGATATTTTGCAGTTCATTTTTTTTGCAAGCGCAGATGCTGTTTCTTTCAACCTGACACTTTTACCAACTGCCAAAATCGTATTTGGTTTTACAGACTGGTTTTTCCTTTGCTTATTTTGAACACGTCAGGCGTTCTCCACACGCGTGACACACATTTAGAGCTTTTTTCAGCCATAGAAAGTTCATCCATCATGAGCTGAGGTTTGCTGTTGGTTTAAAAAGAGCACCGTTACTCATTACTGTTTAAATCTCCGCCCCCCACTCTGTGCTCCGCCTTCTTGAGGCATTGGATTGGTTTAGAATTTTTAAACTGAGTGGACGGTCTAATTGGCCCCACCCACCTTTAAGCGCCATTCACTCCTGCCCGTCTATTTATTATACGTCAGGCTCTGTTAAACTAAGGCCACCATAACACAGGAGGCCGACTGGGGGTGTCACCGGCTTTAACACTTATTAGGAGCTTAGCGCCCCCAGAAAATGCCATTTGAAGAAGAAGCTTGTCCATCCTGGGTCTTTCTTCACTTGAAGATGGTTTATGCTGTTTGATGATGGTGTCCCCTTTTTCAGCAATGCGCACTTGCATGTGGGGGTGTGGGAGGTTAGTCCCCCATGAGAGCTTTGAGAGTGGGGTCCCCCAATGAAGTTTCACACACTTGAAGAGTGGGGGGGTGAAGGGGGTTCTTACGGTCCAAATGGGTTTTTACACAGTTGAAGAGCAGTTGCTGTGGTGGGCTGGCGCCCTGCCCAGGGTTTGTTTCCTGCCTTGCGCCCTGTGTTGGCTGGGATTGGCTCCAGCAGACCCCCGTGACCCTGTAGTTGGGATATAGTGGGTTGGAAAATGGATGGATGGATGGATGAAGAGCAGTTGGGATTCCCATGGGGTTTTCGAGATGTCAACCATGCATGTCAGAATGGGAGTAAAGCAGGGGCCTGGGCTTTTCAAACATCTGGAACTGGATGCCAGAGGCCAGGGGCTAAAACCCCGGAAGGCTGTCCCCCAGCAACATCACTGAAGCTGGCATATATCAATCATGATCAAGAAAGCTAAACAGAAGCCATTGGGGCACAGAGTGCACTGGTATCTAGAAGGTTGCCAGTTCAAATCCCATTACTAGCAGAAGGGACTCTACTCCATTTTGGCCATTGAACAAGGCTCTTAACCTGAAAATTACTCTAGGGGGCGCTGTACAAAGGCTGACGTTGCACTCCTGCGAAAAGACAATTTCCCCTAAGGGATTAATAAAGCATATCTATCTGTTATAATAGAAAAATCTTGGGTCGAGACGTGATCATCTCGGAGAGACACTTTGACATCACGCGAGACTAGACATTACAACCTTACGAAGCGAGACCCGTGCCTTGTCTTGCGGTGAGATAAAAGGACAGCTGCTATACGGGCTGTACTGGAGATCGAAAACGAAAGTCAGGTGCCTGCATCAGCTGACCGGATCGACGCGCAGCATGACAAGCAGATCACGTGGCTCGGCAGCATGAGCAGCAAGGCAGCAGCTGATCCGTCCACATCTCCTTAGCGTGCATTCAGCCCCACAAACCCCTTCACAACGCAAGCGACAGAGACGCAAAGTGGCTGGGGCCTGGTGAGAGAGGGTAGGCGAGCAAAGCAAGCAGGTAGTCACATCAAAAAAAAACATATTGCTTGTGAGTTAGTTAAGTCTTTTAAGGCAGATGTCGACTTTTGTTCACACAAGGGGCTGAAGATGGATATCAGGGGCAGAAGACGAAAGAAAGCTGTAAATGTTGATAAAACTCACCGTTACATTATGGATAGACCCTCTTTGCTCGGAGGACTGTTAGACTCGTTGACTTGACGTTGAAACCCTGCGTGTGCGTGAGTAGCGTGGAGTAAACAACGTCTAGAATGGCATTGTCATCGGGCGAGAGAGAGAATGAAGCAAATGCACAAAGCGAAATACTCTGCATATTATTTATTTCTTTTTTGCGCATTACTGCTGAATCGGACTCTGACTTATCGAACTCCGATTTTGATACAAGTGATCTGGAGAACAAAAATGAACGTCAGATGCCTGCATCAGCTGACCGGTCCCCAGCTGATCATAGTGCTGGACACACTCGTGCAGCTGACGCGCCAATGGAAACGTTCGCCTTGGGAGGCAGCTGGCAACTGGACTTCACCAGACGTCGCGGCCTGCTGGCGGACACTATCGATTAGCAGCCACTCGACTACTTCAAGCCGTTTTTTATCAGAAAGTGCCTTTCAGCTTATGAGTGACTGGACAAACACGTATGTAGTAAGTATGTGAATATGCATACTGTAGGGCAGGAGAGGCCAACCCGTGGCTCCTGAGCCACATGCGGCTCTTACGTTCATATCAAAGTTTGTGTTTTTTTTTATGTTCGTGTTCGCTTCGCTTGAGTTCAATACGGTATTTTTGTCAAATGCGCATGAACGTGAGATGAAAATACCGCAAAGTTTCCTAGTAGGGGCAAGATCATTTAAGTAAACAATTTGTGTCAAGTTCGCTCTCAAAATGGCAGGGAAAAAAATGCACAGCAAAACGAAAATATGAAGATGAACACAGGACGTTTTTAACAGAGTGGGAAAGTTTATATTTTTTTGTTGAACGTAATGGCAAGCCATTCTGCCTTATATGTCAGGCGTCATTAGCGCATTTCAAAGCTTCAAATCTTCAGCTCACTTCATGCTAACATCGACCAGGAATTTCCAAAAGGGACTGTAACAGAGACTGAACTTCGCAAGCACGAGTTGGTCACTTTGAAAACTCAGGCAGAAAAGCAGATACAGTTGTTCCGAAAAACGCATGGGATCAGACGTCCAATTGTCCTGCCACACTGTTGAACACAGAATATCGGACATTAACATGGCTATTGAATCACAGTTGCACTCTGACCTTCAAGCATGTGAGTATTTTAGTGTCGCACTGGATGAGAGTTGTGACATACAAGACAAGCCTCAGTTGGCAATATTTGCACGGTCTGTGTCAAACGATTGTGTGATCAAAGAAGAACTCCTTGATATTGTGCCATTAATAGACAGAACCCATGACATAGATGTGAAAGAAATAATGATGGCTGTATTTTCCAAAGCAAATCTGCCCATACCGAAACTATGGAGCGCCAGCCATGATCGGATCTGTGAACGGGCTTGTGGGGCTGTGCAAAGCTGACCAAACATTTCCTGAGTTTTGGAATTTCCACTGCATCATCCACAGGGAGCAACTCGTGTCTAAATCATTGAATTTAGACAACGTCATGAAGCCTGTGATGGAAATGGTCAACTACATCCACACACATGCGCTTAACCACAGGCATTTCAAGAATGTCATCGCTGAGCTGGACCAAGGGCTTCCAGGTGACCTGCCGCTGCACTGCACTGTGAGGTGGCTGTCAAAAGGCCAAGTACTCTCTCGCTTCTTTGAGCTTTTGGATGCCGTGAAACTGTTAATAGAAGAGAAGGACAAGGACTATCCCGAGCTCTCTGACCTCAAGTGGACTATGGATCTGGCTTTTTCTGGTCGACATGCTGTGTCACTTGGACAGACTGAACCTGACCCTGCAGGGTAAGGTAAAAATGCTGCGTGACCTGCTGCAAAGAGTGCTTGCGTTTGTCAACAAACTGAAACTGTTCAAGGCGCATATTCAAAAGGGAGATTTAACGCATTTTCCCACTCTTCTAAAAGCCAGCAGGCAAGTCACCAGCGCCGCCCTGAATAAGCAAAGAGCCAAATATGCAACACCAGATTCCATGATCTACAACTGAAAAGGCCACAGATTACGTTCCTCGTCGACCCATTTAATGCGGAGACTGACTGTTTGAAAGCCCCACTAGTCACAGATGAGTTGGAGTTGATTGATCTTTGTGAGGAGGACCAACTGAAACCTGCTTTAAGGGAAGGGACCATTGAGTTCTGGAAAAGTGTGCCAATGGAAAAATACCCCAATGTCAAACGGGCTGCACTTAAGATACTGTCAATGTTTGGGTCAACATACGTCTGCGAGTCTGTGTTTTCTACCCTGAAACACGTGAAATCAAAGCATCGATCTGTTCTGACTGACACCCATGTGAAAGAATCACTTCGAGTGGCAACAACGGAGTACAAGCCAGATTTGAAGAGGATTGTTCAAGGCAAGGAATGCCACAAGTCCCACTAAGCAACATGCATAGTAAAAGAAAAATGCGATTGTAAATTATTATATTTTTTATTTGTGGACCTGGTTGAACTGAGAGTCTGTGCACACAATGTTCATGGTTGAAAATGACTGGCCTGTGGTTTTAGTACTGCAGGAGTCAATTTCTGTCATTATCATGTCAGCGTGTGACATTTACAATAAATCTGGCTGAGTAGAGGTGTGTGTGTGTGTGAGGAAGGGATGGGTGATGTTCATGTGTGCCCATGTGTATGATGTGGCTCTTTGCGGTAACACAGTAAAAAATGTGGCTCTTGGTCTGTGACTGGTTGGCCACCCCTGCTGTAGGAGCTCCTAGAACATAAAACAGAGTGACATTTGTCATAAATTAGTCTTTTGTGTTGACTTATGCATGAAACCATTGCCTTCTGGGCAGCACAGTGACGCAGTGGTAGCACTGCTGCCTCGCAGTTAGAGACCCGGGTGGAGTTTGCATGTTCTCCCCGTGTCTGCGTGGGTTTCCTCCCACAGTCCAAAGACATGCAGGTGAGGTGCACTGGCAATCCTAAATTGTCCCTAGTGTGTGCTTGATGTATGGGTGTGTGTGTGTGCCCTGCAGTGGGCTGGCACCCTGCCCGAGGTTTGTTCCTGCCATGTGCAGGCTGGGATTGGCTGCAGCAGACGCCCGTAGTTAGGATATAGCATTTTGGACAATGACTGACTGACATTACCATTACCTTGTTTACTTTTTAGAAAAGTTTTGAGTTTTTTGGAAAAATATTCAGCCCTGGGACAAAAGGAAGAAAAGATAATTAGCCCTAAAAGAGTCTGCAGGTCAGTTGCACAAAGTGTTCTGACCTGCTCCATGATAGTTTAGTATGCCAAAAGGAAGAAGGAAGTTAGAGAAAGTTTGGGGCACTGCTTTTAAAAGCACTCAGCGCCATCTTGGCACTTTGAATTCATTCTGCTTTTGCAGACATAAAACCATTAAAATCTTAACCCACTTTTCACCCCCTGCCACCCCTCACACCCTCTGTTCACTTCCATCTGGTCTTTAAAAACGAGAAGTACCAACTTTGAGCGCAGTGCTCACCCACCAGCTGTTGTACCCTAACCCTGCAAGTCTTCTTCCTTAATCTGATGAATATAACAAAGTGTGTTTGTCTTACGTTGGCTCTCAGTGGGCTGTTGGGCCATAAGGGTCTCTGCTGTCCTGAGGCTACGAGAGTTCAGTTGCTGTCTTCTTTTGTACTCAACATGTCACCAAATAAGCAGTACTTCTTTGCTTTCTCCAAAACTGCTACGCCGAATTTGACACCTTCTCTCACACCCTCAACACAAGCACAACACTTTGCACTCAACTCCGTCATTGATGTGCCGACTTTGAACAGCCCTGCAAAGACTTTCCATACACATCACCCAACCACTAATTCTCTTGGCCTTCATTTCATTTCATGAATGCTAAAGGCAGCAGGAGACTCAGACTTGAGGATGTCAGACAGTTCAGCTCTCTCACCCATCCATTATCCAACCCACTATAGCCTAACACAGGGTCACGGGGGTCTGCTGGAGCCAATCCCAGCCAGCACAGGGCACAAGGCAGGAACAGATTCTGGGCAGGGCGCCAGCAGACCCCCGTGACCCTGTGTTAGGATATAGGGACAATTTAGAATCGCCAATGCTCCTAACCTGCATGGGGAGAACATGCAAACTCCACACAGGGAGGACATGGGAAGTGAACCTGCGGGTCTCCTAACTGCGGGGCAGCAGCGCTACCCACTGCGCCAACGTGCCGCCCCTGCCGGGTTTTCATTTATGAGAATTACAAAAGAACAAACACCATAAGGGAGACATGAAGGTAAACATAAGGCAAGCCAACAGACAGGAGAACCAGGAACAAACTCTGCTCAAGCAGGTGCGTATATTGGAACTGTAGACATTTATTCAGATAAAACAGACAGAAAAAATAAAGCCAACGTGTAGTTTTAACTAAAATATTTAAAGGTTTATGGCAGATTTTATATACTGTATTTTACTATAATTGTGTCTATGCTCAATGCAATTAAAATTCTGTGGGTGAAGTAATATTCACCTTAATTAAGGGATAAGTGTGTCTGTGTGTTTGTTCAGTTGCTCTTTTTTTGTCATTCCAACAGACGGTGCATCACAAACGTTAATACTTCTGTTACAAATCCCACCCCAAATAGAATATGACAGAAATATACATATGCATAGCATTTGTCAGTCCAACAAATGGCTTATCCCAAACATCTGTAGTAATGCATTTTATCACTGTAAATAATAAATCTGTTGAAATGACAAATTCAATTCATTTTATTACTACACACATTGCAAAATTATCGCTGAAGTCTAAGCTGATTACTTAAGATTTCAACCCATCTTAGACTAGTTCACGTTAATAAAGGTGTTTGTGTGCATCACTCCAAAAATTCAGAAAATGCATTGCATTTGTAATTTCAACAGATGGCACAAACATTTATAGTAATGCCATTTTAGTACTGCAAATGTCTGTGATGCCCCATCAGTTGGCATGACAAAAGCATTGGAAAATGCATTCCAACATATGGTGCACAGCAAGCATTATCACTGAGGTTTACGTTGACTCCTTAGACTTCATCCTGTCTAAAGGATAATTGTCTGTGTGTTTGTCATTCCAACAGAGGGCGCATCACAAGCATTTGTAGTAATACAACGCACTGCATTTTTTCATTCCAACAGATGGCATATCACAAACATTAACACTGGTTTTACAAATCCCATGCCAGATGGCACATAACAGAGACATACACATTGCTTGGTGCACTGTAAAATGTTAACGCTCAGGTCTACACTGACTACTTAGAAGGGTAGCACAGCTGTCACATCCAAAGCACAAGTTCTGTGTATATCCTGTATACTGAAGCATGCAAGTGTACAACTTGTTTTTCCTCTTTCTTGTCCTCACACGTACCTTACAGTCTTCTTTCCTAAGGCTGCGGGACTACTGTTACCGGCTATTTAGGAATCTTTAACATATGTGTTCATGTTCAAGTTAAACAATCTGAATTGGTGTTGTGTTTAAATTAAAGTGGTTACATAAAATAAGGAAATGATTTTAACAGTAGGAATCATATATTTACGTTTAAGTAAAAAACACCATTTAAAGGAATACTAATGTTTTTTACATTGTGACACATGATAAAGCGTGACAAATTAATATCAAACAGACTGCCTCCCTACTTATATCATTTAAATATTTTAAGGGATGCACAATATTTATATCTAAATGTGATAAAAAGCCTGACAAAAGCACTTTACACTTTAAACTTCAACACTGGACAGTGTCACACATCCTACAGGCTCTGACGAGGTAAGCAGTTACACCCTGGAAAGAGAGGGGGCACCGAGTCTCATGGCGTCTTCTCCTTTCCCTACAGTAACAAGACGCTGCCCAGCCACCTCTCAAAGGCCCCAGAAGGCTCCGCCACTTCCAGTCTCGATAGTACAAAAAAGGAAGGTGGCATTTCTCATCAAACCAGCGCTTACCAGTAACAAAGCATCCTGGTTAGTATTCGCTGTCAAGGCAAACCATGCCTCTCTCTGGTTCTTGTTTTGGGTCACACAGCCATCTTTTTAGTTAGTGAGTATAAAGGGTCACCCAGTTGGTACCCCAAACACTTTTTGTACTAATCTGGTTTCTCTTCCTGTCACGCTACAAGACTCAAAATGCAAGCAAGCTTATGGCTATAAATAAGCTCCCGTCTGAAATTTCCTCTTTCCAATTTATACAGTCAAAAATATTCACTAGTATCAATTTTAATATTCAGAGGTATACATCATAGCAATACAGAACTGTTTTCACAGATAAATCACAAGACATCTGAACTTTACATACCAAAAGAATTAACAAAGAACATCAAAAAGGCCTTCGTTCCTACCTGCTTGGCTCCTGCTATATCCATATGCACAAGGCCTCTCCCATCTTCTAGTAAGGTGCAGGATATGCTCCTAATTTGTTTAAACTCTGCTAAATATGTGGGCTGCAAGAAAAAAAACAAAGTTATTGACAATAAGTAATGATCGACGACTTCAGTTTGGGCAGGACTTGGAACTTTACACCCCAAACTTTCCAGGATTTCCACTGATAGTATAAATGCCAAAAAGTCACTTTATTGTTGTCTACATTTGTGTGACCCTTTTATTCTTTTTTTTTTCTTTACTTTAAATGTGTTCAATTATTTTAAAAGCAAACAAGTCCAAATCGAATGGAAGCTAACAGGTCGCTAACACATGCAGCCCCTACTTAGATGATGTGCAGGTCAAGGCATTGTATGCCAAAGAGCAGCAAAAAAACTGAACTCATACAGGAAACTCCGATGATAACAAACTCCAGCTCAGACAAACACAACTCGGTCCTCTGGAGGTTCATGTCACTCTTCAAATATAACCTTTTCATTTTGTAATACATGAGAAAAAAACAAGTCATAGACATTGATCTGTCATTGACCTGCAACTCAAATGGAAGTGCAAGACATGCTGCTATACAGAAGGAGCCTCTGCTCTTAGAAAAGCCGGCTGAATGATTCAACAGCTTTCTTTTCCTAATTGTTAATTAGGAGCAAGGCATGTGTTATGTTTTAGTTTTACATTCTTTAACATTAAATATTTTAAATCAACTTAGACACAAATGTACAGTACAGGAAGCAAGGTCAACTCTCAAAAGGATTTTGGCAGATGGATCTCAAACACTTCCATTTTGACTGTCCAACCATATCACGTATAATCATTAACATCTTTTTATAGCTACTCTACAATTATAGAAATGTAAAAATCACAGAATTATGCTATATATACATATATATAGCATATATATACATATATATAGCATATAGCATAGATATATATATACAGTATATATACACACACTAGGGCTTTGGTGCCCAACCCCTAGTTGCAGCCAGTCTGCCGCTCGCATTGTAAAGAGGGGTGCTGAACACACCCCAAGGAGACGCAGTCGCTCCTCCAACACCCCCTCCTAAACTGTGATACAATAGGAAACAAATACTGTTGTTGTTTTTTTTTACAGGCTCTTTGCTCAATCAGCTGCATCTCACGCGGTGCTTCGAATCTCTTGGCACAAAGTCTCATCTCATGGGACGCGAGTTCTTGATATTTTAGTTTATAATTTAGAAACAGAATAATAATCTGAAAATCTAACAACATCACATGAAAGTTCGATAAATTCTGAAAAGAATGATACCAAACATATATATGTAGATTTTAAAATAAGGTGATTTAAAGTGTGACAAAAAAAAGTCACATAATAAACGTCACATAAAACTGTTGCACTTTTAAGCTTCAGATTTTATATATATAGAGTAGGTCTGAGCCACAATCTGATTATTTGGCTAGTGTGGGATACAAAGACAGGTAGACATCGTTGATTGTACCACAGCACGTTTATTTACAACTACTATTTACAAGTCAGTGCCACAGCACCAATTACCCACAAGTCCAGGCCCTTACACAATGCCCCTCTTCTCTCTTCTGACCGCCTCCACTCCTCTCCTCTGAGCTCCGTCTTTCTCCTCTCCCAACTACAGCCAATAAATGGAGGGAGGCGGCCCCATTTATTCCCACCAGGATGTGCTCCGGGTGCCTCCCGATAATCTTCTGCTGGCACTCCCCAGTGTAGCGGAAGTACCGGCTGTGCACCCGGAGGCACTCCGAATGTCCCTGGTCTTCTTCCCCCCAGCACTTCTGAGTGTGGCGGAAGTGCTGAGGGCCAGGGCTCCTCAGGCATTGGGGCGCCCCCTGGCAGTGACCACGGGCCCCAATAGAGTTGAGCTTTTATGCTCTGTTCCCGTGGTCCCCAAAGCCACGAGGAACACTAGTTACCAATTGGGGCTGGTCAGCCAGTTGGCAAACATCCTCCACATCCTCTCAGTTGCAAAAAGAAGATAATCGATATGTGATACGGTATCTGCCAAATAATACAAAAAGTACACAACACATGTTTCCCCCTTACTGGGGTTGTGTCAGGTGTACGCACTTTTGCATCCCCTTATGGGGATCAAACCTCTGACGTCAGTGTCTGAGGCAAAGCCTTTGACGCTGCACCACAGCGGCTTTATCAGTCATTTCAGCAGATACCGTATCACATATCTATGAGCTGCTTCTCACAACTGAGAGGACGTGGCAGATGTCTGCCAACTGGCTGACCAACCACAAGCGTTACCTGGTGGTAGCCAGCCAAATAATCAGACTGCGATTCCGGCCTAAAGAATGTAATTCTCCAATCTTCACCCTGGCAAATAAGCAAACCAGCCACCATGGCACTACATCAGAGGCTTTGCCTCAGGTGCTGATGTCATGCAAAAGTGCGTAAACCTGACGAGTCCCAATAAGGGCAAAACGTGTACGCTTTGTATTATTTGGCAGATACTGTATCATATATTTCTATATATTTTAGATAGATAGATAGATAGATAGATAGATAGATAGATAGATAGATAGATAGATAGATAGATAGATAGATAGATAGATAGATACTTTATTAATCCCAAGGGGAAATTCATATATGTGTTCCTTTTGCCTGTACTACAAAGTGTTACTGAAACACTGGAGCTGTTAAAATGATGTATGGTGAGGGTGTTATGAAAATTTCAGGTGTCTCTGAGTGGTGTAAGAGGTTCAGAAAGGAGTGAGAAGATGTGGATGACAATGTCAGAAGCGGGTCATCCATCGTGACAATGCCCCAAGCCATCATGAGCTCACTGTTTGCTACTTTGCTACGTAATCAATTACTGAATTGGATCATCCACCTTATTCACCTGAATTAGCCACTTGTGATTTTTGGCTCTTCCCAACAATAAAATCTGCTATGAAAGGACGAAGATCTTCAGACATTTCTGACATCAGCATAACATGACAAAGAAACTCAAGGGTATTCTATAAACAGACCTCCAGGTAAGATTCCAGCAATGGCAACGTCGTCTAACTAATTGCACAGCTGCAGAAGGAGATGACTTCAAAGGTGACGGTAGCTGCTTGTGCACAGATACAGATCTATTGTTTATACAGGGTATCGTGTGTCTGTGCATGGGCAATAGCTTGAAGGCTTAAGTGACGGTGATTCTCTGCTGAGATAGGAGATGACGCTATGTACTAACAACTTCTCTTATTCCCATTCTGCACAGGGAGATTGACACCACTCCATCCCTGACGTCAAAAGGACCTGCCTCTTCCTCCCAGAATCCCTGAAATCTGGAGGAGTCGCCATCTTGGGCAGTCTACCTAAGACAGAAGTTGAGATGACTTGCTTTTTTTGTGTTATACACCATTTATTTTCCAATCAATTGCCCTAATTATATAGGGTTGGCTGTAAGTTGCCCCAAATCTTTGACTTTATCCTGCTTTTTCTTCACTCCAGTAATTGAATTGTCACACATCATGTATATCTTATATATAAACGTCTACACGTGGAAGTGTGTCTGTCTGTCTGTCCGGCCCTGAAGGGAGGAGTGGAGTCGGGGTAAGAGACCCGCCTCCCAATTAGCCGAAAACTCGCTTAGCCGCTAATAACACAAGCGAGGCGAGCATGTCAGCAAAACGAAACCTTCTAGCAGAGAGACACCCCGAGTAGTTCCTTTCAATTACCTGACATCTCTACATTTCAATATTTTTTCTGACTATTTCAATAGTTTTTAGGACCCCCGGGCTTTTTACAGTACAGGCTTACACAGCTAGTGTATATAAGGAACGATAAGTCAAGTCAAGTCAAGGCAAGGGTCTTACAATATTTTCACAAGCTTTGCCTTTTACTTAAAAGTAAGGCCCACTTTGAGCAGATATTACAGAATATTAAAGATGTCTGTTTTTATAAGAAACAAGACCTACATCTTCAGTTTTTAGATTTCACATTGCAGTAGAGTGTTGTACCGTGTTAGCCATAGATTGATACAGGAGAAAGTATGTAGGAGAAACTGGTCAGACACTGCGCCAGCAAATGAACTCACATAGATTTCATATAAATCAGAAGAGTGTTGATCTTCTGGTGGCAGCAAATTAATGGCCGCAGCATAAAGGATCTGAGGGTCACTGTGCTTATGGGTAATTTCAAGACCCAACAGGAGCGGAGAGAATGGGAATACAAACTTATGCTTAAATTCAATGCTCTACAAAATGGTCTGAATAGAAACAAGAGTTTTATGACCAGATATGTGGACTAACAGACTGATTGGCCAGCTGACCACATCAGAGGCCGATCTTACAGACAATGCACTTCAAAAAAACCTTACAGGACTTTCTCTAGTGATGGTTATCTTAGGGGTGGCATGGTGGCGCAGTGAGTAGGAGACCCTGGTTCGCTTCCCGGGTCCTCCCTGCCTGTGTGGAGTTTGCATGTTCTCCCCGTTTCTTTGTGGGCTTCCTCCCACAGTCCAAAGACATGCAGGTTAGGTGCACTGGTGATCCTAAATTGTGCTTGGTGTGTGTGTGCGCACCCTGCAGTGGGCTGGTGCCCTACCCGGGGTTTGTTTCCTGTGTTGGCTGGGATTGGCTCCAGCAGATCCCTGTGGTTAGGATATAGCGGGTTGGATAATGGATGGATGGTTATCTTATTTCTACATTTTATTAGTTCATTGTTCTCAGGTTAATTCAACTAAGGTTTATTAATTTTGCTAACATTTGAACAAAAAGGTTGTTAAGATAAAAGAAAAAAATCACTTTGCTGTCCCAATATAAGCGAGAGGATTTTTCAGTTTCTTTGTGACACCTTGCACGATGAAGGGGCTTTAGCTGCCTCAAAAGACTGCATTTGTAATCTATTTAGTTAGCCAATAAAAGGTGTCATGTCATCCTACTTTCTCCTAGATTTAACATTGAAACAGAAAAAGCAAAAGGTCTACAAAAAAGATGGCCACCTGCAGACATGAGGTTTGCCAGCATACACTGTGTGCACATTTATTAGGCAAGTTGTATTTCTGAGGATTAATTTTAATATGGAATAAATACAGTGCTATCAGTCAATGCAAAATGTTAATAAACCTGAAACCTGAATGTTTTACAAAGGAAATGTGAGTGTGGCAAGTATTAGTGTGCAGAATTATTACGCAACTAAAGGAAAAATGGAAATTTTCCCATCTCAATTGTTTATTTTCATCTATTAAAATGGGAATAATAAGCAACTCAAAATTTACAAAGAAACAAAAAAAAAAACAGTGACCCTTCTTTTCAATAACAATCATAAATAAGCCTTCCATTCACAGAGTCTGTCAGTTTCTTGATCAACTTTTTGTGCAGCAGCAATCACAGCCTCCCAGACACTCTTCAGAGAAGTGTACTATTTCCTTTCGCCTTAAATCTCCCATTTAAGAAGGGCCCACAAGTTCTCAATAGAGTTTAGGTCAGGTGAGGAGGGGAGTCATTATTAGTCATTATTCTTTGAATTTTAAGGCCTTTACTGGCTAGTGGAGTACTTTGAGGCATGTGATGGAGCATAAAAATCAGGGTCCTCTTGAAATATGCTGACTTTTTCCTGTACCACTGCTTCAAGAAAGTGTCTTCTAAAAAATGGCAGTAGGTTTGGGAGTTGATTTTGAGTCCATCTTCAACCCAAAAAGGACCAACTAGCTCATCATTTAAAATACCAGCCCATACCAGTACCTCACCTCCACCTTGCTGGCGTCAAGAGTCGTAGTGGAGCTCTGTGCCAGTTACTGAACCAGCCACTGGCCCATCCATCTGGTCTCTCAAGAGTCACTCTCATCTCATCAGTCCATAAAATCTGTCTTCAGATATTTCATGGCCCAGTCTTGACGTTTCAACTTACAGTGCATCCGGAAAGTATTCACAGCGCTTCATCACTTTCTCCACATTTTGTTATGTTACAGCCTTATTCCAAAATGGATTAAATTCATTTTTTTCCTCAGAATCCTACACACAACACCCCATAATGACAACGTGAAAAAAGTTTACTTGGGATTTTTGCAAATTTATTAAAAATAGAAAAACTGAGAAATCACATGTACTTAAGTATTAGTAATTTCAAGAGTGCTGCATCCCTCTGAAAGACTTTTTACAATTTTTGACTTTTCAGAGTCAGTTAAATTTCTTTTTTGGCCCATTTTGCCCGAGGAATACAAGCTGCCTAATAATCATGCACACCTTGATATATGGTGTTGGTCTCCTTAGGCCACAACCCTCCCTAACTACACAAATACACATCACCTGATATGCTTCAATCCAATAAGCATTCAAGTTAATACAGCTTGGAGTTGGAATATATGCATAAAAATGAATATATGGTCAAAGTAATCACTTGCCTAATAATTTTGCACACAGTGTATAGTGAGCCTCACAGGTTAATTAGCCCAATGCTAAACCGCATTCAAACAAGAACGTCAGGGTGAATTCAGCGCAGCTTTTAGGTGGTTATCAAACAACGCCACCCATCCCACACAAACTGACAGCTGATTGGACATGGCGCCCACAGACAGTTTTACTCCAGCAGTAAACCCACCCAAGAAAAAAATGAACTGAGCCATCAGCAGTTTGTTTTGTCAGTGAATTGAATGCATCAAGGGCTAATCCAGCTGCATCTGCCTTCACAAGGAAGACCACCCTCACACTCTGAGCAGCCTGCGCTAGTTAATGTTGAGCTCCAGAGCCTGGTGTCACTTTCTGAAAGCCTGGCTGAATTGTGACCTAAACCGTGTTAAGTGTGCGCTGATTGAAAGATCAGTTTCAATAATTACAAGAAGAGGAAGAGGCTTGTGATGGCTGAGCTGCAACAGTCATTTTAGAAGATTTTAGGTTTTGCGTTCTGCTAATTTTCATAATTACAGTAAAACAAAATTAAAAATATCTTCGGTTCCCTTTGACAGCACCCTTGAAATCACAGTCAAGTATTAATGGGGGAAAAGCCAAACTGCAATCAAGTGACCAAAACCAGCTGTCCACAAAGGTAGCTTGTCGGAAAAGTGAAAGCTGAATGCTAGACGGGGTGAATTCAGCTCAGCCTTTAGATGGAAATCATACAACGTCACCCATCACAACCTCTCAATGAATCCTTGTATTTCCTAATTTCTTGTCATCAATCTGTAAGGAAAAACTGAGAGTGCCCACTCACTCACCATGGCCTCCTTGTTGACTCGTTGACGGATTCCTTTGGGCCCAATGACGAGGTCCACTGCAATGCTCCACTCTTGCTAATGAATGAAATAAAACATAAAACAGTCAATATTCTCCTAATCAATTCAGTGCAGAGGTGGTCAGTGCAGATGCTGGATTTATGAAAAATCTACTCTTAACAGTGAATCCAAGAATGGTTTTGAAATGACAATATAATATTCTATCACAGAGATATCTGAAAACATATGGAAATATGTTGGAAAAGGCATTTCAACAAATGATTAATCTGCTTTAAGTTCCAATAAATGTATCTTTATCATGTCTTACAGGACAATGAAGTGATGATGCTGCTAGTCCTGCTAGGGAGTAAAAATCAAACATATGGCAATATGGCAAATATACGAGGTAAACCAAAAGTAAACTGCGAATATGTAATGGATAGAACCTGACACAGTACAACACTATTCTTCTTTATTCTTCTTTGCACATATGAAAAAAGAACTCGTTTTTGTACCGTGGAGGAAGTCAAAGAAAAATCGCTGCAGGCCTTGGACAACATTCTTCTTTGGCAATTCCAAAAATGTTATCACCAGTGGGAAAACCGTTGGGACAAGTGCATTCATTCACATGGAGAGGACTTTGAAGGAGACTAAAGTTTCACTAATTTACTTTAGGGTACCCCCTTGTACTTTTTTTTCCCCTTTTCTTGAGATTCTGTAATGTTTTAATTTCCCTCTATGGACAAATAAAGCACGTCTTATCCATCCGAGTCTAATTTCATTCTACCTGTTACCTTTACTCTCACTGCTGCCTTGATTTCATGTGAGCAGGACGGCTACCGAGATCCGTCCACTGAGGTGACGCAAGACAAGACTGTGGTTGCCATCACCTTGGTGCTGTGGCATTTGCCACTGTTTCCTGCCATGTTTAAGGCCCTTTTTGTGCTCCTGTTTTCATTTGCTTTTGAACGTCACTTGATCCTGTTGCTGGGTTGGTTTCCTTATTGTTAATTAAAGAGTTTAGCCTCTTAGTGTTTACTTTGATTAGTGTTTCTTATCTCAGACTTATTTCCTTTCTGTTGTAATTATTCCTTTTCTGCTTATTTCTTTTGGTTTCCTAATTACTGCAGACGTTTTCTTATTTAATACTATTGGGATTCGCCCCCTGCTCGCTTCGCTCGCCAACCCCCCGGGCCACTTCACGTCTCTGCTGCTCGCGTATGTGGATTTCACTTTCACCAAACAACAAATCTTTTATTTCTCACAGATACGCCTCTTCATAGGGAAGAAACACTACTTTTCCCTGATGGCAACACAAATTAGACAATCTGTAAGTCTCTGACTTAACGTTTAATTCTGAACATTATATACGATCTCTTTTCGCTGTTCCATTATTTGACTGAGTAATAATTTCCATTTGTTAGCGCTAATGCAATCTTTAGTATCAGTTTTTTGAGACTTCTGAATTTTAGGCCCTTTCATAATCTCTAACCTGCTCTGCATTTGTATCGCTCCAACGTTTTTGAACCTCTTAACGACGTTCTACTTTGTCTTGTACTCTTCGTCTTTTATTTCCGACCCTGCTTGGAGCTGAGAGTGCAGGAACTGGGTCTGACAATTGCATTCACACGAATGAGAAGTGATTGGACTGTTGGCGGGACTTGTTAAAATCTCTTGGCAAAATGTCTCTTCTCGTGGGACCTGAAATTATCTCTCACGGGAGTTGAAATTATCTCAGAGAAAGTCTCGTCCCAGGATTTCCTTTTATAATTGAGAGATTAATAAATGAATTTTCTTCTTTTTTGTCTGAATTGAGTTTTTGGCTTTTCCCGGTTCTGGCCTTTCATTTCAGAATAGTTGTAACACTGCAACTGAATCAATGCAAACAGACTCTGAACACTGTACCAAAGATTTTCAAGAAGGCAGCAAAGATTAACTCTTCATCTTCACTTTCAGAATACGCACAACTGGATCATTTCAAGGAGTTGCAAACTAAAAACTACTCTCGGCCTTCCCTCCCTTCCTCAGGTATAAACAGTCCTCAAAACACAATCCACTCCCAGGCCTCGGTTATCTCATCCAATGTCACCTTGAATAATCGCTTGACGGTATGTAAACCAAAGTGTAAACGCACCCAATGATGATAACCTTATGTAAACACATGGAAACCTTCTAGAACTCACCGCAAGCTCACAGGGGAAAACCTCTTCATCAAAGTTTGAGAAGTTGGCAAAAGTATCAAAGAATTTCACAATGCACTGCTCTTCCTTCAGTGAGGCATACTGCTGAAATGTCTGCTGGATCATTTTTCTAAACTGTTTGGGCTGTAAAATACATAAAAAAAAAATACAAATGTGAACTTTCACTCGAAATAATGGATGACAGATAACATAGTGAGAAAATTCCAAGCCGATTATAAACACTTCCATATCTGCAGCTTATCAGTCCCTTATGTATACATAGAACAGTCAGGTGTAAATCAGAATCAGAAAACTTTATTAATCCCGAAGGAAATTATTTATGTTACAATTTAACAAGAGAACAAGGGACATGTTACACTAAGAGCAAATATAAAGTAATCATGTAAATATAAATAAAAGTATAATAAATGTATCATACTAGAGTGCAGAGTGTTGCACATTCTGAGAATAAAAAAGGCTATTCTCATGTGAAGAGCAGACAATTTATTGCACAGAACAGATAGTATAGTGAAGTGATTTACCTAACAACATTTTACACAAGTTCAGGTGATTTCACTTGTCCACGATTCACAACACATCAACCAGATACCCATCTTTACATATGGCTCAAAAAATGAAAGGAACCCTTTTTAATGAGAGTACAGCATCAAGTCAATGACACTTCTGGGCTGTTGATCTGCTCAGTGAAGTAGCAGAGGGGCTTGTTAATCGGTTTCAGCTGCTTTGGTGCACTAGAGGGGCAACAATGAGACGACCCCCAAAACAGGAATGAATGGTTTAACAGGTGGAGGGAGGCCACTGACATTTTACTCTCATCTGTTTTGTCACTCATTTTGCATTTGGCTGCGGTCAGTGTCACTACTGGTAGCATGAGGCCATAGCTGGACCCTACAGAGCTGGCACAGGTAGTCCAACCTCTCCAGGATGGCAGGCACATCAATGGGTGTCATTGCCAGAAGGCCTGCTGTGTCTCCCAGGGCATGAAGGAGATTCCAGGGACAGGCAGTTACTCTAGGAGAGCTGAACAGGGCCATAGAAGGTCCTTAACCCATCAGCAGGACTGACTGGTACCTGCTTCTTCGGGCAAGGAGGAACAGGATGAGCACTGCCAGAGTCTAAAAAAATGACCTCCAGCAGGCTGGTGTGAATGTCACTGACCAAACAATCAGAAGCAGACTTCATGAGGGCGCCCGACGTCCTCCAGTGGGCACCATGGAGCTCGATTGGCATTTGCCATAGAATACCAGAATTGGCAGGTCCACCACTGGCGAGTGCCCTGTGCTTTTCACAGATGAGAGCAGGTTCGCCCTGAGCACATGTGACAGATGTGAAATAGTCTGGAGAAGCCGTGGAGAACATTATGCTGCCTGTAACCTTCGTTCAGCCTGATGGTCAGTCTGGGGAGGGATATCCATGGAGGGACGCACAGAACTCTACAGGCTAGACAACGGCACCGCAGGACTGCCATTATGTATAGGTGAGGAAATCCTTGGAACCATTGTCAGACCTATGCTGGTTCCTCCTAGTGCCCGACAATGCCCGGCCTCATGTGGCGATAGGATGAAGGAACTGATACCATTGACTGGCCCCCACACTCTGCTCACCTGACCTCAATCCAATAGAACACCTCTAGGCAGGACATTATGTTTTGGTCCATCCGAAACCCCAGACTGTCCAGGAGCTCAGTGATGCCCAGGTTCAGATCTGGGAGGAGATTAGGACGTTGTCAGGCCTGCATACAAACTACTGAGTATGATTTGGAGTTGCTGCGATGAAATTTCAGCAAAATGGACTCGCCTGCCTGCCGCATCATTTTTTCCCTTTGATTTTCGGGGTGTCTTTGAATTCAGCCCTTTGTCGGTTGATCGTTTTCATTTCCATCCATTCATTGCTCACACATCACCATATCAGTCCATAGCAGTAGAGTTGGACAGCAGGATTTTTTTTCCCATTGAGATCTGATGTGTTTTCAAAGTGTTCATTTCATTTTCTGAGCAGTTTATTATAATTTGTTTATTAATGGCCATTGCTGTGTGTCCCACCATTAGCAGAACAGACTTCGAGTTTTGCCTCATTAATCTTAAGAACTCATAAGAAACATCCATCCATCCATTATCCAGCCTGTTATATCCTAACTACAGGGTCATGGGAGTCTGCTGGAGCCAATCCCAGCCAACACAGGGCACAAGGCAGGAAACAAACCCCGGGCATCGCGCCAGCCCACTGCAGGGCACACACACACACACACACTAGGGACAATTTAGGATTGCCAATGCACCTCACCTGCATGTCTTTGGACTGTGGGAGGAAACCCACACAGACACGGGGAGAATATGCAAACTCCATGCTGGGAGGACCCAGGAAGCAAACCCAGATGGGTCTCCTTACTGCGAGCCAGCAACGCTACCCACTGCATCACCGTGCCGCCCTAAGAAACATTCTTATGTAATACAAAAAAATGAAAATTTTACAGGCACAAAGAGAAACGTTTTCCTCACCACAGTACCTCGTTGGAGGTGTTGCTCCCCTGTATATTTCAGACTCAGGATGGAGGACGTGATATGTGGGCCTGATTTCAATGCTGGTTCCTGGTTATATCTGTTATTTTCACTTTTTTTAATTTTTATTTATTAAATTCGCTTTTAAATGTGGAGGTGAAAATAAAGCATTATATAACATGATTCTGGACATGTCTCCCACACATTCTGTGCTTGCCTTTGGGACTGCATATGGTGATTACATTCACAATTGTTGTCTCTGCAAGCAACTTTTATATTACACGGTGCAATTTCTATTTGTTGAAGCTCCAGAATTGTACCTCTTTTAAAGCAATAAAAAACAGTAATTTGACATTTTTTAGCAATAATACTGTACCACCGCCAAGATTGTCTTCAGCTGATATTTAACAAGTAATTATTATTTGGCTAACTTTATTGATATGTAATAGCCATTGGATTAAATTATTTTGAATTTGCCACTCACTAATGAGGTGAAATGCACTGAAAAGGATTCTGTAATAGAGAAGGATTGGTGAGGATGAAATGTACGGTTTTAAAGGACATGATGATGTAATGACAAGTCAATCAAAATGACCCCTTTTATTGGCTAACTAAAAAGATGACAATATGCATTTGGGGCAACTCAGGCCTGATGGTAAGTCAAGCATCTCTGAGTCTGTGCAGACAAACAATGTTGAAATAAGCGTCTTCAAACTTATTAATCAGAATAGACCTGCCATAAGTACAGAAGCCGGGGAGTAGCAGAAAGCCAAAGTTAGTGTAATTGTTAGTGCGTTTGGTGTGATGCCTTGCAAAGTAGCAGTCCAAACCACATCTCCAGATATTCTCTAATATTACAGAAAACCACACTGTAGAGGTGTTTAGTGGGGGGGGGGGTGTTTTAAGAGGTCGTTGGGCGTTGTTTCTCTTACGCAAAACTGTTCCATAAACTAACCGGAATAATCTAGTATGCCTAGGCAAGCAATTATTAAAACTGTTTTTTATATGAAACTAGCTGTCCCCCGTGACTGCGCCCACATAGAGGTGAAACAGGACAAACTTTAAAAACCAGTACACTGGCACTGTATCTGATCTCCCGCATGGGGAGAAAAGCACGTGGCCGTGATATCTCTAGTAATCAGCAACTACTCTCTAAGACACACACATAGCTCTGATCTCTCTCTCAAAAACGTCACACGTTACTCCTTAACAATCTCTGGACGATAACGTCTGTCGAATAAACAGGTATCGCTAGCTAAGCGGAGGTAAGGTGCGCTCCAACATGTGGTGAGAGGTACAACAACATGAACAGAGGGAACACATCCGCTCTGTCAGATCTGCAGAAATAAACTATGATACTTAGCGTGATGAGAGAAGTCATAATGGCTCCGCCCGGCTCCCTACTCCTGACGTCGCGCTTCCCCTCCCCTCCGCTCGCAGCCTCTGTCTCGGATTAGCATGAATATATCGCTCCCGCAAGAGAACTATGATTCTTAGCGCAATGAGAGAAATGGCAAAATCAACTGGAATGTTCAAATAAATTATAGAAAAAAACCCGTTAAGTAGTTCTCTAGTGAAAAGCGGACAGACAGACAGACAGACAGGCAGACAGATGTTTTAGTTTTATGAATCGCTGAGTTAATTCTGCTTTATAGAAAAATATGAATATGACTGAAGGAAATCCAATAAATGTGCAAGTAATTTTGATTAAAAATGTTCAATTGTTTGATTAATCAAGATTAAATTTTCTAATCAAACAGCAGCCCAATTTTTTTTTGTAATGTGATGACCAAAACTACACATAGGACTACAGGTGCTGTTTCATTAGATAATTTGTGCGTAACTTTACTTCATTTATATTTAATTTATATTTTCACATCTCCCAAGACAACTGGTAAAATCCCAGCAGGTCCATTGATTACTTTTTGGAGCACTGATGGCCTCAAGCACATCTGACTCAGTGTTAAAATCTGTAAACTTGCTAGTCTGTATAAAAAAATTGAATAAACAGTTTATTGCAAAAACATCACTCTACAGCAGGGCTGCCCAATGTGTCGATCGCGATCGAACGGTAGATCGGAAAGATAGTGCAGGTAGATCGCGTTGCATTAAAAAAAAATTATTTTAAACATTAGTCTATCATATATCCTCCCTATGGCATTTGCCACTTGATTGACATACAGGGCGGCCAGTCTGAGATCTCTTTTCTTCTAACACACTGGTCATCCCGCACGCACGATCAACCATGCAAGCTACTGCAAAACTCTGGCTATCTAAGTGATCTAGTTAGCCTTCCAATTTATATCGACTAAAGAAGGGATTTAAAAAAAGCACTGATTTGGGGAGGGTATGGGCTGGATATGGAATTGGAAGAGGATTTTTTTCTCTCACAATGTCACAATCGAAGTGCGTTTGTCTGATCTGTCAATCTCTCATTGCTATTCCAAAGAAGGAAAATGTGGAAAGGCACTTTAGAACTGTTCATAAAAACGACGAAACTGAGAAAGAGAAAGGAGAGGGAACTAAAATCGCAGTTAATCGGAGAGCCGTCATTTTCCACTCGGCTGAATTCAGAAGCAAATGCAGACACACTGAAGCATCGTTCCGGGTGAGTTACTTGATCATTAAGCATAAGAAGTCCTTCCAAGATGGAGAGATGATAAAAGAGGCCTTCATTGAGGCAAATGGCCAGGGAGAAATTCCTGCTGAGATTTCAAGACCCCTGGCCGGAGAAAAAGGAGTTTCTCTTTGCTATTAAACATGCAGAATACAAGCAACTTAATAATGATCAATGGCCGCTAGACTTGGCATTTTTTTTCTGATCTGACCAACATGTTGAAGGAGCTTAATTTACAGCTGCAAGTAAAAGAGAAAACCAATATGGTCAATATGATTAGCTCAGTTAATGCTTTCAAACGAAAAATGCAACATCTGTCCCCAAAGCTGCAGCTCCTTAATTTGGGGAACATCCAAAACCTGGCGTTATAGCTGGAGACGCAATGGAAGGCGTGTGGGCAACTTGACAGCATTCACTACACACGGCAGATTGAAAATTGTCTGTCAGACTTTATCTAATGGAACAAAAGTAACGATTCGAGTGTTGCCCAATGTAGTGGAGTAAGAGTAGCGTTTCTTCTTCACAAATGTACTCAAGTAAAAGTAAAAAGTATGGTGCAGTAAAACTACTCTCAGAAGTACAATTTTTTTAAAAAGCTATTCAAATAAATATAACGGAGTAGATGTAACTCATTACTACCCACCTCTGATACTCAGTATATATATATATATATATATATAAATATATATACATATATATATATATATATACATATATATATATATATATATATATATATATATACAGTGCATCCGCAAAGTATTCCCAGCGCTTCATCACTTTTTTCACATTTTGTTATGTTCCAGCCTTATTCCAAAATGGATTAAATTCATTTTTTTCCTCAGAATTCTACACACAACACCCCATAATGACAACGTGAAAAAAGTTTACTTGAGGTTTGTGCAAATTTATTAAAAATAAAACAACTGAGAAATCCCATGTCCATAAGTATTCCCAGCCTTTGCTCAATACTTTGTCGATGCCCCTTTGGCAGCAATTCCACCCTCAAGTCTTTTTGAATATGATGCCACAAGCTTGGCACACCTATCCTTGGCCAGTTTCGCCCATTCCTCTTTGCAGCACCTCTCAAGCTCCATCAGGTTGGATGGGAAGCGTCGGTGCACAGCCATTTTAAGATCTCTCCAGAGATGTTCAGTCGGATTCAAGTCTGGCTCTGCTCTGGCTGGGCCACTCAAGGACATTCCCAGAGTTGTCCTGAAGCCACTCCTTTGATATCTTGGCTGTGTCCATAGGGTCGTTGTCCTGCTGAAAGATGAACCGTCGCCCCAGTCTGAGGTCAAGAGCGCTCTGGAGCAGGTTTTCATCCAGGATGTCTCTGTACATTGCTGCAGTCATCTTTCCCTTTATCCTGACTAGTCTCCCAGTTCCTGATGCTGCCACCACCATGCTTCACTGTAGGGATGGTATTGGCCTGGTGATGAGCGGTGCCTGGTTTCCTCCAAACGTGACACCTGGCATTCACACCAAAGAGTTCAATCTTTGTCTCATCAGACCACAGAATTTTGTTTCTCATGGTCTGAGAGTCCTTCAGGTGCCTTTTGGCAAACTCCAGGTGGGCTGCCATGTGCCTTTTACTAAGGAGTGGCTTCCGTCTGGCAACTCTACCATACAGGCCTGATTGGTGGATTGCTGCACAGAGGACCTCTGGAGCTCTGACAGAGTGACCATCGGGTTCTTGGTCACCTCTCTGACTAAGGCCCTTCTCTCTCGATTGCTCAGTTTAGATGGCCGGCCAGCTCTAGGAAGAGTCCTGGTGGTTTTGAACTTCTTCCACTTACGGATGATGGAGGCCACTGTGCTCATTGGGACCTTCAAAGCAGCAGAAATTTTTCTGTAACCTTCCCGAGATTTGTGCCTCGAGACAATCCTGTGTCGGAGGTCTATAGACAATTCCTTTGACTTCATGCTTGGTTTGTGCTCTGACATGAACTGTCAACTGTGGGACCTTCTATAGACAGGTGTGTGCCTTTCCAAATCATGTCCAGTCAAGTGAATTGACCACAGGTGGACTCCAATGAAACATCTCAAGGATGATCAGGGGAAACAGGATGGACCGGAGCTCAATTTGGAGTTTCATGGCAAAGGCTGGGAATACTTATGGACATGTGATTTCTCAGTTTTTTTTATTGTTAATAAATTTGCAAAAATCTCAAGTAAACTTTTTTCACTTGTCATTATGGGGTGTTGTGTGTAGAATTCTGAGGAATAAAATGAATTTAATCCATTATAGAATAAGGCTGTAACAAAACAAAATGTGGAAAAAGTGATGAAGCGCTGTGAATACTTTCCGGATGTACTGTATATATATATATAGCATTTTTAATGTAGGTAGATCATTTTGACCTGGTCATTTTAAAAGAAGCTCGCAAGCTGATAAAAGTGTGTGCACCCCTGCTTTAGAGTGTCAGCTGTCTCATATAGAAACACACGTTTAACCACCAAAATGTGTTTTCATATATTCATATGGTGACGGATGGACAGAACCCTTGCCCAGCTGGGACGCTCCAGTATCGGAAGGACTGGAGGAGAGGCTTTGTTCTGGGCATTACCTTCCCCAGGACACTAGAGGGCAGCCACCCTGGCATGCTTGGAAGATCCACCCTGCTAGGGCCCATGACCACCACGAGCATAGAAAAGCATCAGTCAACGAGCACCTGGATCACTTCTGAGTGCCTTATGAAAGGAGTCAGCAGCCACTACTCCAGAGGCCAGAGTCGGGTGGAAGAGGACAAAGCTTGAGCGAGGAGGAGTGGTGGCGTGAAAAGCTGAAGGAAGAAAAGAGCCATTGAAGAGCTGTGCTGTAAGGGTGGGAAGCAGAGGGAAGCTGTTCTCATACCAAAAAATAAAGGTGTGTTGCACCTGCACTTGTGTCCGTGCCTGTCTGTGTCGGGTAGGTTGGCTGGTACGCCCCCTGGTGGTCCACAATATACATACGTTTTTAATTCCAAATATTCAATGTATGAATTATTTTGGTATGTGATACTTAACTTACCAAACAAAAATTGCTGGAATTCACTCCAGCTGGGTTATAATAATACATCATATTATGTTTCAGTTTTATTCTGCTTTTAATATTTACTTTTAGTTAATCTGCTTGCTGCTGGAATTCAATTTAGCAAAGTGCATTTTTGTCCTTGCCCTTAAAGACATATTGACACATAGTTTGGTTTCTCTTTACACATGCATGAGAAATACTTTGAAAAGAGCCAGAAAAAAAGTCAAGGATATGTACAAATAAAACACAAATAAAGTGTCTTTTCTTTCCCCATTTCCAAGAATTTAAAGGATAAGTTTGGTATTTTTCAAGTTAAAGTAATGTCTTCACAAACATACTATATACGCATTTGCCACACACAATTGTGTTCTGAAGTGAAGTGCTTTCTATAAATTAAAACCCTATATCTTGCCCCCTCTGTCTCTTTACAATGGCGGGTATGGGGCATGGAGAGAAAGCTTAAAAATGTACCAAAGATGTCCATCTGTCAAGTCCAGACAGTTGTCGAGTATTGATCCGTACCTTCTGTGTTTCCAATGCACAACTGTGACAATCCATTTATCACATTTTCCTGGTATTGGAATTTAAATTTGATCAGATTAGACAACACTTTATTTGTGCCCAAAAGGAAATAAAATATAATAAAATTCAGTTACCGTATATACTCACGTACAAGTCGGGTCTTGAAACCTGAAAATTTGATCATAAAATCAGACCCTGACTTATGTGCCCATTCAAAAATATGACACTTATATTTTTTTTACTTCTTCTAGCTTCCTCTAATCTCTAATCAGTTTCTCAGACTAATTGAATTTTGTTGCAGAAGTGCAGTTACCAATTTCTTTCGCCACTTCAACAACTTTTAATTTTAAACCAGCTTCATATTTTCTTCTGATCAAACACTCCATTGTAGATAAGGGATGCTCTTACGATAAAGGTGTATGAGGGTGTGAGGTACAAAAAACACAAATCAGTGTAAACATCGCTTCAGAATAGTTTGGGTGTTACCACGTGGTCACTATGGCACAATATAGAAAAGAAAAGGCTGTGCGCTCCGTGGTTACTCTCTCAGGTGGGTGTTAGCATATCATAATCTCTTGGACCAATAGCGTTAGTTTTCCACATTCGACCAACATTATAAAATACCACAAATTCTGTGATAAAATCAAGTCCTGACTTATCCACTGGAGAACTATATATACACAGTATGTGTATTCTCGCATAAATACAGAACTAAATCAAAACAAATCTAACCACATGAAAAGTTGACTGTCTGTTGGGAGGAAATCACAGAGCATGCTGAGCTGTGGTGTATGGCTGGTGTTCTTTTAAAACATTTAAAATGGCAGAATCTCATTATATTGGTGTTTTTTTCGTTCAAGAATTTCATATATAAGCTATTTTAGTTGGCTGGCATCCTTCAACATCTGCAATAAGATGCTGCAGATGTTCTATCAGACGGTTGTGGCGAACGCCCTCTTCTATGCGGTGGTGTGCTGGGGAGGCAGCATAAAGAAGAGGGACAAACTGGTGAGGAAAGCAGGCTCTATTGTAGGCACGGAGCTGGGCAGTTTGACATCCGTGGCAGAGCGACGGGCGCTAAGCAGACTCCTGTCAATTATGGAGGATCAACTGAACAGGATCATCTCCAGACAGAGGAGCAGCTTCAGAGACAGACTGCTGTCACCGTCCTGCTCCACTGACAGACTGAGGAGACCCCACACTATGTGACTCGGGGGGTAAACGTTAACATTGTACAAAGTTATTGTCTGTTATACCAGCATTGTTCTCACTCTTTAATTTAATATTGTTCTTTATCAGTATGCTGCTGCTGGAGTCTGTGAATTTATAAAGTATCTATCTATCTATCTATCTATCTATCTATCTATTATATAGTGCATTTCATATCTATCTATCTATCTATATACAGTTAGGTCCATAAATACTTGGACAGAGAAAACTTTTTTCTAATTTTGGTTCTGTACTTTACTACAATGAATTTGAAATGAAACAACTCAGATGACGTTGAAGTGCAGACTTTCAGCTTTAATTCAGTGGGTGAACAAAACAATTACATAAAAATGTGAGGCAACTAAAGCATTTTTTGAACACAATCCCTTCACTTCAGGGGCTCAAAAGTAATTGGACAATTGACTCAAAGGCTATTTCATGGGCAGGTGTGTTCAAGTCCGTCGTCATGTCTTATCAATTAAGCAGATAAAAGGCCTGGAGTTGATCTGAGGTGTGCTGCTTGCATGTGGAAGATTTTGCTGTGAACAGACAACATGCGGTCAAAGGAGCTCTCCATGCAGGTGAAAGAAGCCATCCTTAAGCTGCGAAAACAGAAAAAATGGCTACAATATTACGAGTGGCAAAATCTACAGTTTGGTACATCATAAGAAAGAAAGCAAGCACTGGTTAACTCAGCAACGCAAAAAGACCTGGACGTCCATGGAAGACAGCAGTGGTGGATGATCACAGAATCATTTCCATGGTGAAGAGAAACCCCTTCACAACAGCTAACGTACCACCATAAAGAGAAGACTGCATGAAAGTAAATACAGAGGGTGCACTGCAAGGTGAAAGTCACTCATAAGCCTCAAGAATAGAAAGGCTACATAGGACTTTGCTAAAAAACATCTAAAAAAGCCAGCACAGTTTTGGAAAAACATTCTGTGGACAGATGACACCAAGATGAACCTCTACCAGAACAATGATGGCAAGAAAAAAGTATGGAGAAGGAAGGCGTGGAACAGCTCATTATCCAAAGCATAGCACATCATCTGTAAAACACGGTGGAGTCAGGCAGTGTGATGGCGTGGGCGTGCATGGCTGCCAGTGGCACTGGGACACTCGTGTTTATTGATGAGGTGACACAGGACAGAAGCAGCCGATTGAATTCTGAGGTGTTCAGAGACATACTGTCTGCTCAAATCCAGCTAAATGATGTCAAAATGATTGGGCGGCGGGCGTTTCATGATACAGATGGACAATGACCCAAAACATACAGCCAAAGCAACTTAGGAGTTTATTAAAGGAAAGAAGTGGAAAATTCTTGAATGGCCAAGTCAGTCACCATTTCTTAACCCAATTGAGCAGGCATTTCACTTGTTGAAGACTAAACTTCGGACAGAAAGGCCCACAAACAAACCAACTGAAAGCAAAGGCCTGGCAGAGCATTAAAAAGGAGGAAACCCAGCATCTGGTGATGTCCACGAGTTCAAGACTTCAGGAAGGCATTGCCAGCAAAGGGTTTTCAGCCAAATATTAGAAATGAACATTTTATTTCCTGTTATTTAATTTGTCCAATTACTTTTGAGCCCCTGAAATAAAGGGATTGTGTTGTAAAAATTGCTTTAGTTGCCTCACATTTTTATGTAATCGTTTTGTTCAACCCACTGAATTAAGCTTTTCCTCCGTGCCCCATAGACTGCAATGTAAAGTGCCAATTTGGGCAGGATATTCTTCTAAATGTGTAGAAAGCAAATAAGTTTAGAACACAATTTTGCATGGAACATGTATATACAGCATGTTTGTAAAGATATAAGTTTGACTTGAAAGATACCAAACTTATCTTCAAAACTGACAATGAGACATCAGATTGCAACACCGTATTTTAGTCACATTAGTTTACAAAGTACCTTTAAACTTTCTTGTAGTTGCTTGGGGAAAAAAAGGTCCAGACCAACTTCTTTCCTAAAAAGACAAGAAAAAAAATACTGTAAAAATAATGTCCATTTCTAAATCTACACTAAACTGATTTGTTCCACCTTTCCTGTCATAAAATGAACCAAACTCTGACACCAATCGATGTGCGCAACTAAAATAGCTGTTGAAAGTCACGAAAATGCCAGCTGTGACGTTTTCTGGACTCCACACTTTCCACAGATTTGCATTCAGCACAGCTAATGTGATTCTTTTCTAAATCAAAAAAAGGTTGCTGACCTTTGATTCTCTGTATAAAATTTAAATTGTATTAGCTACAGAGTGTGAAGATGTCCTTTTGAACAATTGCTTAATTTCTCATTATGGCATTCTGTACATAAAAATCTGTTTATAGACTTCTAGTTCCTGAGATTCAAGAGGAAAAACAAGCCATATAAAAAGCTACTTACTCCAGAAGCTCAAAATTGGATTTCTTCTCCAACGCAATTTGACTCATGTCTTTGCAAAATCTCCTGTTGAGAAGCACACAAAGAAAACCTGCATTAAAGTTCACCCCATCAAGAAAAAAAAGAGAAAGTAACATAAATGCATCTCATGGCAGGGATTCTCAAAGGGAGGCCGACATTGCACATGTTGCATGTGAACATAAAGAATATGATGACTCATAGCATCCAATGATGAAAGACCAATAAATAATAAATAATTACAATTCATAAACTCAGATCATATGGACTGACATCATTTACCACCTCCATTATGAATACATTTGCTTTTGCATACATAAGACTGTGAGTTTCAGCAGTAAAATTCTGTCTCTGTGGAATGAAATAAACTGGAGTGATTTTCCTTTGCTGCGGTGGGCTGTGCCCTGCTCGGTGTTTGTTTCCTGCCTTGTGCCCTGTGGTGGCTGGGATTGGCTCAAACAGACCCCCGTGACCCTGGAGTTAGGATATAGCGGGTTGGATAATGGATGGATGGATTTTCCTTTGGATCAGGTGATCGTTTTTTGATTTACCTTGTCCACAGATTTATCTCTCTATATATAAAATCCAACGTTTGTCTGTATGTCTGTCCACTGTTCACGAGAGAACTACTTAACAGATTGAGATAGTTTTTTCCCTATAATTTGCAACATTTCTCATTGCACTAAGTATCATAGTTCGGTTGCGGCATCAATTTATTCCCACGAATCCGAGAGACAAGCTGTAGACTGAGGAGAGGGGGAGGCGGAACCTCAGAAGTAGGGACCCGGACGGAGCCCTCCTCACTCACACGCCAGCATCCGTTCAAGTCGCTCTACCCATCGCCACGTGTTGGAGCGCATCTCATCTCCGCTTAGCTAGCGATACCTGTTTGCTCAGCAGACATTATCATCTAGAGACATTTGACATTTTTGAAAAAGAGATCGGAGCTACGTGTGCTTTAAAAGGTACCTGCTCATTGGCCACGTGTTCTTCTTCCCACGCGGGGGACGCTCTCCCGTCAGAGCTGAATACGATCAGACACAGCGCCAATGTTTGACGTTAGAGCGTACCTACCCAGAGACACCTTACCAACTTATTACATTTTTGGCAAAGAGATAACAGCTACAGTCTCGCACCTGATAGCAAAACCAAAATATTGTATATTAACAGGCCCTTGGATACGAAAGCTAGCAATATAAGTTCTTCTCAATACAAATTATTACATATTTTTTAAATTAATTTTTAAAGTTTGTCCTGTTTCACTACTATGCAGATAAACCACAACACACGCACATTCTCATGGACATGATTCCACAGGAGGCCAGCCCATGCTCAGTAATGCATAGAAATGAAATATCATCCATATCATGAAACTCGCTCTGTACGTACACAGCTATGTGTAACTGTGAAATATGTAGCAGAAGGAAAATGGGCGAAGACTGAAAAACACATTGGAAAGCAGTTCCTGAATAAAGGAGATCTGCTTAGTATATGCATGAGAAGGCCAAGGATCAAAACATAACATTAGGAAACCATTTTGAATTTCATTTAATAATTAATAAGAAGAAGAACTGCACTTAAAGTGCTCTTTTCTTGCTTCTCAAAGCGCTTTGCATAGACTGACGGATGCTGTGTAGCACCCACCTGAACAATGAGATGGCAGCCATTATTGCGCCAGTAAACTCACCACACATTAGCTATTAGATGGTGAAGGGGTAAAAGAGAGAGAGTCCATTAATAACAGGGGTTGATTAGGAGGAAAGAATGACAAGGCTATGGTGGGCGATTTAGCCAGGACACTGGGATACACCCTACTTTTTTTGAAAGAGGCCCAGGGATATTTTATGACTACAGAGAGTTGGGACTTTGTTTTTACATCTCATTCGAAGGACAATGCCATATTTACAGCAGAGTGTCCCCATCACTGCACTGGGGCATTGGGATCCACACACAGACCAACAGGGAAAGCGCCCCCTGCTGGCCTAACCAACACCTCTGAGGTATTGGGATCCACACACAGACCACACGTTTCACTAAAATGGACTGACACTGCCTCTTAGATTGGTTCCCACTATGTACCTGCTGTTCCAGCTCTTTGCAAACCCAACAGAAAAAAGGAAAGGAAAAAAACTGTCTGCAAATCATTTCTTACTGACTTTGTAAAGTTAATGATGTTTTCATAATCAACTAAAATTATAAATAATAGCAGCAGACAAAGGGAATTGTAATTAACAGATAAGCATAAACTCTAGTTATCCAAGTGAAACAGACGACTCAACTTACTTGTCACATCAAGCCTGGTTGACACCATGTCAGTGGTGCTGCCCAACAATAACCTGAAGACCGATGTCACGCAGTGTGCTCAAATCATGTCACACACAACGCTCTGATAGGGGCACATGTGCAGCTCTGGTGTCACTGATGATTCTGTTTTTATTACCACATCATAATGATATAAAAATCAAAAATCACCTGCTCTGTAACTGGTCATTTCACTTATTGGCTTTGTAAATTGAGAAGTCACACCAAAAAGAGAAAAATAAGCTTAACTGAATTGACAAAGATGGCTAAACAACTAATTGTATTAACAATTCACGTTTTTGAAGATAGATCTGGACCCACAGTGCATGCACAAAATAATGAGCAAATTAGGCTCCATTAGAAGATATTAAAACTTCTTGAAACAATACCTGTTGGAGCCTATCCCAGCAAACATAGTAAGCCAGACAGGCACAATCCCTGGACAGGGTGCCGGTCTATCGCAAGGTGAACACACTCACAAAGAATCACACTAGGGAGCAATTTAGCAACACTGCTCCACCTGACTTGCAGTGTCAGGAAGTCACTGCGCACTGGAGCGATCCAAAGGACTAGAAAATGGCAAATATCATCCCATTATATAAAAAGGGTGACAGGGCAGATCAGAGCAACTATAGGCCAGTAAGCTTAATGTGCATCACAGGAAAATTAATGGAAGGAATTATTAAGGATAAGATTGAGCAACACCTGACAAGGACAGGAGTTATTAGGACCAGTCAACATGGGCTCAGAAGAGGGAGGTTGTGTTTTACTAACATGCTTGAATTCTATGAGGAGGCAACAAAAGGGTACGACCAAAGTGGAGCAGATGAGATTATTGATGTGGACTTTCAGAAAGCATTTGATGAGGTGCCACATGAGAGGGTGGGCAGCAAACTAAAAGAAGTGGGAGTTCAAGGTGATGTTTTTAGATGGGTGCAGAATTGGCTCAGACACAGGAAGCAGAGGGCGATGGTGCGAGGAACTCAATCAGAATCAGGTGACGTTAAGAGTGGTGACCAGCAGGGGGCAGTGTTGGGGCCGCTGCTATTTTAATATCTATAAATAATTTAGATAGGAATATAAGGAACAAGATGGTTAAGTTTACAGATGATACCAAGATAGGTGGATTAGCAGATAATATGGAATCCGTTACATCATCACAGAAGGACTCAGACAGCAGACAGGCTTGGGCAGATTTGTGGACGGTAAAATGTAATGTCAATAAATGTTAAGAATTACACATAGGAAATTTAAATGTGAGGTTTGAATACACAATGGGGGGTCGGAAAATCGAGAGTCCACCTTATGAGAAGGATTTAGGAGTTGTAGTGGACTCTAAGCTATCAACGTCCAGACAGTGTTGAGAAGCCATTAAGAAGGCTCACAGAATGTCAGGTTATATAGCGCCTTGATGTGTGGAGTTTAAGTCACAGGAGGTTCTGCTCAGGCTTTATAACACACTGGTGAGGCCTCATCTGGAGTCCTGTGTGCAGTTTTGGTCTCCAAGCTACAAAAAGGACATAGCAGCACTAGAACAAGTCCAGAGAAGAGTGACTAGGCTGATTATGGGGGGCTACAGGGGATGAGTTATGAGGAAAGAGTAAAAGAGCTGAGCCTTCACAGTTTAAGCAAAAGAAGATTAAGAGGAGACCTGAGTGAAGTGTTTAAAAGGATGAAAGGAATTCATCCAGTGGATTGAGACTGTTATTTTAAAATGAGTTCATCAAGAACACGGGGACACAGTTGGAAACTTGTTAATGAGAAATTTCACACAAACATTAGGAAGTTTTTCTTTACACAAAGAACGATAGACACTTGGAATAAGCGGCCAAGTAGTGTGGTGGACAGTAAGACTTTAGGGACTCTTAAAACTCAACTTGATGTTGATAGGACTGGCGAGCTTTGTTGGGCTGAATGGCCTGTTCTCGTCTCGAGTGTTCTAATGTTCTAATGATCAGCTTTTGTGATTGTGGCAGCCAATCAGAGGGAAAGCAGCATTGAAATCTGTAGGAAAAACCTCCACCCACCCACCCTAACTAAAACACACACACTCAAACTGCACATGTTGCAAAGATTCTGAATTCCAACAGATGGCACAATCGCTCTTTTCTCCAGACCTGGTCCTATGTGACCATCCCAGTTCACCAATCGAAAGAGTGAAAAGACTAAAGGCTCTCCCAACAGTAAAGGTGTCAAGTCAGCTTCAGACAAGCACGATGTTTTATTTGAAGGACAGAAAAAAGCTCAAAGTTCAGCTGGGTTTCTGTTGAAACATTTTCAGAATTATAAAGTAACTTGTGAGAGAGACCCCTGAAAAAGGTGAAGCTTAATCCATCTGTGAGATGCTTACAAAATAAAGCACCTTATAATGGACAAACTGATGTAATGAATTTGGTGTCTGCAGTATTCAAAAATATGCCCCAAAATAAAAAAAAGGGAAACATTACTTCTAGCACAGCAGGTCCCACCTATGAGGATGGCGGCGTTCGTGGACACGGCGGCCCGGAGCTCTACGTTTATCTTTATTTTATCATCGCTATTTTACTTTGAAGCACAGTGAGCAACAGTACTCAGTCTAGTACAGATCATATGACATAGAGCTTGCAAGAAATACTGGATATTGGACTTTTACTCTGCATATATTTGGAACTGTTAATAGTGACTGTGCTTTTCATAGTTTAATGTTCACTTAGTTTATTATCTACTCTTATATACGAGGGGCGTTCAAATATAAACAGGAATTTATGAGCTCTGCTTTATTTATTGAATACAATGAAACGACTTACACACTATTTTTCTGTGTGCAATCCACTTGTTTCAGTGCTCAGGAAGCTTCTTAATCCCCAAAGAGTAGACGTCTTTTGACTGCATGTTGACCCGTTCTTGCACAGCGTCAATAACCTCCTGAATTCAACTTGAATTTCATCCCTCCTGAAAAATCCTTTAGTGGACCGAAGACATGATAGCCCCTCTCTGAATGACGTGTACCACTGTAGACTGAGAGAGACGCTCATCCCCAAACTGATTTTTAAGTCTGGAATAAATCTGAGATGGAATGACTGCTTCATTTGTCAAACGTTTAATAATAACGCGCTGCGCAACACTACTGTGTACCTCCTGCTCCGACATGTTGATTACAACTGACAGGAAGGGTGAAACAGCAGCTAGCACTACTAACGACATTGTCCAACGAGTCAGGTCTACTTTGCACTATTTATAAGAACAGAGCATAAAAATTCCTGCTTATAATCGAACGCCCCTCATACTTTTATCTAAGGAATTTATAGGCTTGCTCCATACGATATTTCATTGTATTGTACAGTGATGATACAGGTATCTCGCATCTTACCTCAGCTCTAGGCATCCAAGCTGCAGAGCCATCCCGTCACTCACCCTGTTGGCACAGTACTGCATGTAATCTGCACGGACCTGCAAGAAAATGAAACACGTAAGACTTTGGTAGTCTTGACATGGCAGTATAGAAATGTTCAAGAAGTTAAGTCAGTTTTACATTTATATTTGATCAGCATAACCCAGTCCAGATTCTGCTATGGCTGCGTTAAGTCTTTAGAGGCAGGTGTCGACTGATACACACTCAGCACTATGATCAGCTGACGCTGTTACATCACTTTCATTTTCGATCTCCAGATTACTCGCATCGAAATCGGGAGCGCGATAAGTCAGAGTCCGATTCAGCAATAATACGCCAAAAGTCACCTAAGGAGTTTTTTGCTTTGTACATTCGATTCGCTCTCTCGCCACATCCGCCTTTAGTGCTGCGCATTTCTGCCAGCTGCCAAAAACGTATTCAGCCCTCAAAGAGTTAAGTTCCAAGTAGTTTCTTATATCAAAGTCAATAATCATCTTCATTAAAAAAAAAACCCTAATGAAACAATCATGTAATCAATACTCAGAAGAGAATTACAGTTCTGACAGTTAGTTAAATATAAATGCACTCCTGGGAATTAAATTAATTGCATTAACAAGAAGGCCATGATGGTGACGATCAATACACATCTCATCACTACAGAGAGTGTCATGGCAGAATCAGAACCACTACACTCTGTCTACAACAACAACAACATTTATTTATTTTCTAGCACATTTTCAAAGGGAGTTTAAAGTGTTTTCAGATAATTAAGTTCACCTTCTCTTGATGAACATTTCTTTATTTATTATCACGGTGCTCTCCATAATATTTGGGACACATTTTTCCTAGATTTTCCCCCTCTGCTCCACAATTTGAAATTACAAATCGAACAGTTCAGACATTGCGATTAAAGTGCAAGCGGCAGACTTTCAGTTAAGGGAATCTGCACACATTTCAAAGGTAAGGTACCTCGGCAGTGACATTCATGTCTCTGGTGACTCTTACTATGAAGTCAGTAGACGGATTGGGAGAGCATGGGGGGGGTCATGAGGTCACTGGAAAGGGGTGTGTGGCACTCCTGATATCTATGCCAAAGGACGAAGGTTCAACTCTTTAGTCCTGGTGCTTCTTGTCTTGCTATAAAGTTGCCAGACATGGATGCTATCCAGTGACCTGAGATGAAGACTGGACTCCATCACTTGTGTCTCTCCGGAAAATCCTTGGGTATCGTTGGTTTGACTTTGTGTTGCTCATGAATGAGGCACATTACCTGCATTGTGAAGGAGCGCCAGTTACGGCACTACGGTGATCCGGCTCGTAAGATCCTCATTGTTGGGGACCCAAGTGGCTGGACCAGGTCAAGGGGTCGCCCACATAACACCTGGCTGCAGCAGATAGAGGGTCATTTCCGGAGGGTGGGACTGGACCGCATGTCTGCCTGGGTGGTTGCAAACCGGGATCCTGAGCTGTCTTTTCGTGTAGTGGGTGCAGCAACGCGATGTACCAGTGTATGCTCCCTAACTTGACTTGACTTGCACACATTTCAGTCAATGACAACAGTTTTGCTTCATGCAAATCTCCCATATTGTCTGAGACACAGCAATGGCAGGGCTATAAAAGCTGTCATATTTAGGACTTTGCCGCATATCCCTTGAATGCATTGATTGCTTAAAGTCTGTGATTCAAAGTCATCAGCAGATGCTAAGGGTCTCCACACTTTGCTCTTGCCATCACTCTGATGAAGGATCATCTTTGTCTCGTTTGTCCACAAGAACTTTTTCCCAGAATTCTGCAGGCTCTTTCATGTCCTTTTTCACAAACTGTAATCAGGCCATCTTGTTTTTGTGGCTAACTTGTGGATTGCATCTTGCAGTGTGGTCTCAGTATTTCTGTTCACAAAGTCTTCAGCTGATAGTCATCTCTGACATACACACATCAGCCACTTTTTCTGATCTATTAGATGGGCGTTTGGGGCTTTTTATTTATCGTAGTGAGAATTCTTCTGTCATCAGCAGCGGGGGGTCTTCCTTGGCCTACCAGTCAATTTGCGATTATTCAGCTCAACCAGTGTGTTCTTTCTTCCTCATGATATTACAGACAGTTGATTTTGCTCACCCTAAAGGTTTGTCAATGTAGCTAATGCGGCTAAGCTCATGATGGCTTCTTTGACTTTCATTGGCACAGCTCTTGTCTTCATGCTGAACAATTGTTAAGGGTAAATTTCGCACAAACATTAGGAAGTTTTTCTTTATAAAAAGAACGACAGACACTTGGAATAAGTTACCAAGTAGTGTGGTAGACAGTAAGACGTTAGGGACTTTCAAAACTCGACTTGATGTTTTCTTGGAGGAAACAAGTGGATAGGACTGGCGAGCTTTGTTGGGCTGAATGGCCTGTTCTCGTCTAGAGTGTTCTAATGTTCTAATGATTGTTCTAATGGCAACTACAGACTCCAAAGGGGAGAAGCAGTGAAATCCACCTGATGAGTCACAAACACTTGAGACGCCAATTGTTTCCAAAGTTATGTAGAAAAATTGTTGTGTGACCAAAAATTTTGCAAATCCCCTTAAATGAAAGTCTGCGATGCGCACTTTAATCACATCTGAATTGCCTGATTTGTAATTTGAAACTCTGGACCAGAGGGGGGAAAAGTCAAAGAAAAATGTGTCTTTGTGTGCATTATAGAGCACTATATATAGCATAAAAACGTACAAATTAAATTAAATCCCTATTAAGGGGTTACCTCAGAGATATGTAAGTGGTTGACCTGATGTTGTCCTGGATAATGGACTATATGTTGGCCAGACCACAACTTGTGAAACTCGAGGAGTGTGTGTCTGATGTGAATGTGAGCGACACTGGAGCACTACAAGGAACAGTCTTGTCTACTTTACTCTTCACTCCGACAGACTCTGACTATGAATATAACACCAGGTTATGTCTACTGCAGACATTCTCTGAAGATTCAGCATGATGAGGGAGTACTGACAAAGGGGATGAGACAAGGGAGTGAGTGGAGTCAAGTGGGATACTTAGAGCAGAGAATTGTCTGCAACTTAACAATAACTGGTTATTGACTTTCACCCCACCAAAGAGCCTCAAAACCCAGTCACCACTAACAGTAATAACAAGGTGGTGCTCAGCTACCAGTACTGTACTTGGCGGTCCACATCAATGGCAGGCTGGACTGGTCTCATAACATAGAGAAACTATAGAAGAAAGGAAAGAGTAGGCTCTTTTGTCTTTGGAGACTGCGCTCCTTTAACATGGGTAGTGACATCCTCTACCTTCTACAACTATGTAATAGCCAGGGCGGTCTTCTATGGTGGGTTAGGCAGGTCATGTCAATTCAAGAGAGGCCCACCGAATCAACCATAAGTTGATCAGCTGGCTCAGTTATAGATCACACTGTCAACCCCTTGGAGATAGTAATGAAGGAGGGAATGAAAACACAACTGAGAGCTTCTATGAACAAGGCTGCACATCCTCTCTGTGGCACAGCAACAGACAGAAAATTACTCAGCAAAAGTGCGTCAAGAAACAATACTAGGGCTGCGTTATCACAATGACAAGACACCTTTATAATGTCACACTGCTCTATTCATCTTTAGCCAGATCAAGACTTTGTTCATTCTTTTCAGTATCTATCTATCTATCTATCTATCTATCTATCTATCATATAGTGCCTTTCACATCTATCTATCTATCTATCTATCTATCTATTATATAGTGCTTTTCACACCTATTTATCTATCTATCTATCTATCTATCTATCTATCTATCTATCTATCTATCTATCTATCATATAGTGTCTTTCATATCTATCTATCTATCATATAGTGCCTTTCACTCAAAGTGCTCTATAAAGGACCTTACAAAACAGAGGATAGCAGACAGGTGTTGAAGAGATGTGCAGATCATCACAAAGTGGATGAACGTGTCCAGTATCCACACCACGTGCACATCAGAACAGGTTGTCCACCAAAAGCTAAGCATGTTTGGGCCCAGCCAGTACTTGGATGAAAGACCATCTTGGAAAAGCTTGGTTTGTTGCTGGAAGAGGCCAGAAGGGGGCGCTTATCCTGTGGATCCTGTGACAGAATCCCAATGCAGTTACGGGGACACTATGCTGTAAATATGGTGCAGTTTTCAGAGAAGACATAAAACTGAGGTCCTGAGTCTCTGTGGTCATAAAAGATCCCTTGGCATCTTTCGAAAAGAGAAGTGTGTATCCAGATGTCCTGGCTAAAATTGCCCATTACAGCCCTGTCTGTGCTGGCCCCCTAATTGTCTTTCACCCTTCACCACCTAACACCTAATGTGTGGTGAGCATGCTGGTGCAATAATGGCTGCTGTCACATCACTGCTGCACATTGATGGTGGTTGAAGTGGGTCACATTTGCCTATAACAAGCACTTTGTGTAACAAGAAACACGCAATATAAATGTAATTAAATTCAGAAATCAAAAGATTTTCAGTTGCAATGGATGGCTGGCATTGGCTTGGTGTCCCAGCCAGACTCATTCAAGATTCCTTACCTGAATAGAAGGCCGGCCTACCAAATAGGCATGGTGGTCCCTGCTGCAGGCAGGAGATGGATATGATGGCAGCATGATTGAACAGTACAATGGAGGGACAAGAGGGGCAACTTACATGGGTTACTTATTCCCCCGAAACACTAAATGGCAGCGTTGTTGGGTTACAGTACCTCTACGGATACCCACAGGGCATGCTGGGAACTGTAGTCCTGTGGGGCAGCCCTGTCAGCTTCCATGGGTAACACCAGGGGGCGCTACAGGGATTAATGTTCCCTAATTTCATGGGACTTACACCTAACCTGGAAGTGCTTCCAAGGAACAGTGTTGTGGCAACTGGGAGTACTCCCAGGTCGTGGATAAAGGAAGCAACAGAGAGCGAGTTTGAGTCGGGAGGAGCTGGCCAAGGCTCGCTCAGAGGAGATGGAAATCTAAGTAAAAGGACTTGTGATGGATTTATCAGGTGATAAAACTGAGTGGTTTTGGTGGTGTGTGGGTGTTTGGGGTGCAGGTCACAAATGTCTCAGCTTTATTTTAGGTCACGTTATCCTAATCTGTTAAATGTTCAGTTGTGTCTCACTCCAAACAAAAGATCATTTCTGCACATCCACCACCCCTAAGGTAATCAACAGGAAAGGTTTGCATTTTTTTTTGTACAAATACGTTCCTCTACTGAGTTGCCTGACAGTCCGCTCCTGAAACTAAACATCGACATACAAGACCTGGGCTCGAGTTCTCCAGACAGCAGCTCCTGGGCCGTTAGCCCTGCAGGCTTTTCACACGCTGTGCCGCTGCGGCGCATTTCCATCCCATTTGCTAATAAGCGGCGGTTTTGAACGATTCCCTAACTCCACCCAAGGCTTTGTTTCAGCCTGAAGAGCCCCGTGCATGCCTGACCTTGTCGAGGATGTCTAACTACTAGCTTGCTTTTGTGATGTTACAATCATATGATTACTGATTACCGACCAACTCACAACACGTTTTTTATTTTTTAAGAAACTAGCTTTACCACCACCACCCCCCACTTCCTCTGTTTCTCTCCCTCCTTATCACACATCAGATTCTTTGCTTTAAAATAAAAGGAAAAGAAAAAGCAAACACTTAAAGAATAGAAAAAAAAACAAAGAAAGATAACTGGGACTGAATGTCTCCACAATGAAGAAGGTTCAAGCTCCATGACAGCATTAACGACGAGAGGAGATGTTCATTCCATTCAGTTCACCTTGAGATATCACCCAATATACAGAGTTGTCTCAGAATGCAAATGACAGGTTGATGCACAATACCAACACATTACAATGCCGTGCTCCGGCTCTAACAGGTCTGAAAAATTAGCATAAATGCCGCGTGGGTGAAGAGAAGCACATTTTACATTGGCCTTTAATGTGAAGCTGCATATTTAATACCCTCTCCTATCATCTGGAAATCCACATTATTACATAACAGATTCCTCAGCTCTTGTTTTACTCTTTAAATGAAGCTGGAGGGATCCAAAAAAGAAAAGATCAGAGCATCTGGAAAGTAACACCTCCGCCATTTAAAGTGTGCAGCCCGGGCTCACTCGTCCCACCATTACAAATATTTCTTATACAGAAGCTGCAGACTGTACTTAACAGGGCTTTACTCGTCCTTATTGTTCTGACCTGCCAAAGGCAGCTTGGTCGTCCAGGCCTGCAAATAAAATATGCTAAGCTTTAGCAGAAACCACATACGGAGTATTTAGTAAAGGATGAATGGTGCAACGGGGCCTTAACTGGTCAAAGGTCGCCACCGTACCGCCGTTCTTCAGTCAGTCGCATACATTTTTCTTGATTAACTCCTATGTCATTGACTTTATTAGATAAATTAGTATCTGGAAACACACAATACAGCAGATTTAGTATTGGTCTTCACACCCCTTTACATATTGTTATGCTGAAAATCATTTATATTATTTTGTCCCCTAATCACTCAGTGCTCCAGAATGACAAAGCAAAAGATAGATAGATAGATAGATAGATAGATAGATAGATAGAAACAAGACAAAAGACAGCATTTCAGAAGTTTTTGCAAATTAATTATTAATAAAAGATTGAAATATCACGTGGACACAACTATTCTGACCCTCTGCTATGACATTTGTCACACACGTGCGCACGGGAGGCAGCTAAACGGCCTGAATGGGAGAAATTCCATGCCAGACCAGGGGGTGGCGGAGTGCACCAACTCTTTCTCTCACTTCTCCAAATCCTATTATGGGATATCTTCTACTGTTGAATTCTGCTCTGTACTTGTTATATTTTTAGAGGATGACTTGTGTTCTCTCCTGTGTATTGTGTTGTATTGACCCCCACTGCACACCCAGCCTACCTAGAAAGGGGTCTGTCTTTGAACTGCCTTTCCTGAGGTTTCCTTTATTTTTTTTCCCTATGAGGGTTGTTCTTTGTCATCTTAGAGAGTCAAGACTGGGGGGCTGTCAAAAGGCAGGGCCTGTTAATGCCCATTGAGGCACTCCTTTTGTGATTTTGGGCTATACAAAAATAAATTGTATTGTATTGTATTGAATTGTATTGTACTTCTCTGCGGACCAGTTACGGGAAATTCTGCCTGGCCCCGATTACATCAATTCCGGTTCCGGCCTCAATGATACAACTTCCAGTCCTGACCCCCCCAAGATGACGTTACTTCCAGTTCCCGCCCCATTGATGATGTCACTTCCAGTTCCGCCCCCAATGATGATGTCAGTTTTCCAGGGGCCCATTAATGACGTTACTTCTGTGCCCCCAACCTCATCGAATATCCCAATAAAAAAGTTGACGTCACTTCTGGTCCCTTCCCCAATGATAGCACTTCCGGTTCCGCCCCCACTGATGACGTCACTTTCTGGTGTGGCCTTCATTGATGATGTTGCTTCTGGTTTTTTTCCCCACCCCCATTACTGATGACGTCACCTCTGGTCCCAGCCCCAACAACACCACTTCTGGTTGCGATCCCAGTGATGATGTCACTTCCACCCCATGGTGACATTACTTCCTCTGCTCTCCCTTAAAGCCGCCATCTTTGTCCATGCACATCAGTTCTGTTTTGGACTCTAACCTGTACACATCAGTCACCTCCATTTTGCAGCAAGGAACAATTTACGGATGGCTGCCCCAAACCTTTTTGTGGATCTTTATTTGTCTTTGACACATTCAACATGTGGCATCTCGTTCTATTGCTCTTCAATTTGTGGAATCCACCTGTTGGTTTTTCAATAGACTGGACATCATTAGGAAAGGCACACCTACAGTACACCAAACCCAAGCTGACAATGTGTAGTAGAACAAAAAAAACAAGACGTAAGGTCCAAAGAATTGCCTAAAAGGTCTCAGAAGTAGGATTGTGTCACAGCACAAGCTACAAAAAAAAAATCTGGAGGCGTTGAAGATTCCCAAGGGCACAGTTGCCTTCATAATTTTGCAATGGAAGACTTTTGGAACATCTGCGACTCTTCCTACGTTGTTTCCGGCCAAATCGAGCACTAGGGGAGAACTGAAACTAAACAAGATCCCAATGGTCACTCTGACTGAGCTCCAAAGAACCTGTGTGGAACTGGTAGAAGCTCCCAGAAAGATGGCCACCGCTGCAACACTCTACTGATTTGGGCAGAGAAGTTACACAGAGGCCTCTCCTCCGTAAAATATACAAAGAAGGCCCTTCAGAGTTTGCAGAAGAACACATAAAGGATTCGTAGACTCCAAGAAACAAGATTCTCCAGTCTGATAAAACGAGGACTAAACTCTGGACTTAATTTTAAGCAGTCATGTCTGCAGGAAACCAGGCACTGCTCACCACCTATGTAATATATTATGTTAAATATTGTTAAAATTGGCGTCACTCAGCAGTCAGTTTAAGAGATGCTGCTAGTTTAAATATACACAAATGATCTGGACAGGAACATAACCGACAATCTAGGTAGGTTGGCACATAATCTCCAATCTGTTGAATCATTACAAAGGGACTTGGACTGAACATAGGCCTGGGCGGATTTGTGGCTGATGAAATATAACTTAAATAAATGTAGGTACAGTAAATGAAGGTATGACACCTGGAAATGTTAAATTTGAATACACAATGAGGGGTCTGAAACTTGAAAGTGCCCCTTATAAGTAATATTTAGGAGTCATAGTGAACTCTGTGCTGTCAACTGCCAGACAGAGTTCAGAAGCCATTAAGAAGGCTAACAGACTGTCAGGTTATATAGCGCCTTGACATGTGGAGTACAAGTCACAAGTGGTTCTGCTCAACCTTTATAATGCACTGGTGAGGCCTCATCTGGAGTCCTGTGTGCAGTTTTGGTCTTCCGACATACAGAAACGACATAACAGCACTAGAGAAAGTCCAGAGAAGAACAACTAGGATCATTTCAGGGCTACATGGGAGAGCTAATATTCGAAGGAGAGCTACTGGCGAAAGCGTGATGCAGTCAGGGTGTCCTACAGTTGGCGCTATCCAACTTTGAGAAAGAGAAATAATATTGTGCTTAGTATGGGCAGGAGTGACGTTTTCCATCCATCCATAGGTGAGCTCTGAGGTTCAGTGCAGTCATCAGAGCTTTTATGCCTTCTCTGCACTACACGGTTCCCGATATACGAGTATGTAACTTCCAAACATGGGTACCATCCTTTGCTGACATACCATGCATAGATAGTAGCACACTGTTACTGCACACCATAAAACTGTCTGTTAGACCACTGGGCGCACCGCCTCTCCTTTAATGGCCTGCCTGAGTTGTTCCCACTTGTCTCTTCCCATCTCCTTGTCAGGTTGCTTGCAGGGCAGGATCAGTCTGGGAAACCTCTAAATGGATGACAGTGGCCCCTGGCCATATATTGATCATCACCTAACAGGGCACATCAGCACCTGCCTGCCTGAGTCGTCTTCTACTTATCTGTTCTGTCTGTCAGCTGACTTGCGTGGTTTCAGCTGTATTTATTTATGGCCTCACTTACCAATTTTTAATAAATGGCGACAGGTGAATACTGTTGTTAGGCCCAGTATGTATAATAGTGTTACTCCACAGTTGGCTCAATGCAACACTCTACAGCATAGGCAGACATAACAGCTTGTACAAGTTGAATCAGACAAATTAGAGCACAACACTCTTTAATAAAAAAAATGGAAAAAAAACACAAACCTTGTATAGCCTGTGAAGATTTGCATGAAGATATAAATGTGGGTACAGGGGGAAGAGCATCTCACTTGTTCCTGCAGAGTCATGGTTTTAGCAAGAACAATGGTAGAGGATGTGGCTCTCAAGGTCTACCAATGTATCACCATCTAGTGCAGCGAATGTTAAGAGACTGAGAGAGCAGGTGTGCATCACACACACTTTCTCACACACCACCGCACACAATTAACGAGACAGAGAGTGAGCACAGGGAGGAGTGCCATTCACACTGCTGTGGACGAGGGACTGAGTGAGTGTACAGGAGGTGAAATTTCAGCTTTCCTCATGCCACCATGCGGTGCTGGCAATGCCACATAATGAGAGAAGGACAGACATTTCTTTAGCCATGTAATTGCCCTTTAATACGTTCTGCCAAATCGTATCATGTGATATCATCTACTGTTGAATTCTCCTCTGTACTTGTAATATTTCTATTGCACTATTGTATGAGGATGACTTGTGTTCTGTTCTGTGTTTTGTGTTGTATTGACCCCCTTTTTTTGATACCCACTGCATGCCCAACCAACCTGGAAAGGGGTCTCTCTTTGAACTGCCTTTCCCGAGGTTTCTTCCAATTTTTTTTGGGGAGTTTTTCTTGCCTTCATAGAGAGTCAAGGCTGGCTGTCATAAAGGCAGGGCCTGTTAAAGCCCATTGTGGTACTTCTTCTGTGATTTTGGGCTATATAAAAATAAATTGTATTGTATTGTGTGTTGTACGTTCTGCCAGTTTGTGTAAAGGTGAATTCTTGAAGGATGTTGCTTTACTGCATTAACAGGATATAATGAGGGAGTCATATGCATTTCTAAAGGCATTGTGAAAATCTGCCATCCATGAACATCCAGAGATTTTTTTCCTTCTGGTAAAGGAGGCTTTAGAAGAAAGCAAAAAAGAAAAGGAAGAAGAAAAAGAAGACATTGCATCTATCTAGTGCTTTTCAGGACTCTCAAAGTGCTTTACATACAGCAGAGGGGGGGGAGGCACTTCAACCACCAGCAATGTCCAGCATCCACATGGATGATACAACGGCAGCCATTTTGTGTCAGTACTCTCACCACATGTTAGCTATTAGGTGGTGAAGGGGTGAGAGATAGAGATAGCTAGCCAATAATGGACAGGGGAGGAAAAGGGGGCCAGAATAACCAGGCTGTTGTGGACAATTTAGTCAGAAAATAAAGAAGCACCCTACTCTTTATGATAGATGCCCAGGGATCTTTAATGACCGCAGATAGACTGGACTTCGGTTTAACGTATCATCCAAAAGATGGCGACAATTTTAACAGCACGGTGTCGTGGGGCATTGGGATCTAAATAAAGACCACAGAGATAGCCTTCATTGACCTCTTGCGCTGATGAGTCTTGGCCACACAGGACCCTGATCGTGATTATCCCAGAAGCCTTGCCATTTTGGAAAGGCTCTGACCCCGTTTTGTGGCCATAATGACGTGGCCTGTAGTAAGAGATGGCATGGGACTGAGATTTCGGCCAGGATAGAGTGTGTGCCTGTCCCCAGACAGAGCTACAGAATGGATGGATTGGAGGAAAATGCCATAGAGTGTACAGTTTCTTGATACACTAATAATAATAATAATACAGTAGTAATAATTCTTTACATTTATATAGCGCTTTTCTCACTACTCAAAGCATTTCAGTTAGTGGGGAGCCACTTCAACCACCACTAATGTGCCTGGATGATGTGACAGCAGCCATTTTTGTGCCAGTATGCTCATCACACATTAGCTGTTAGGTGGTGAAGAGGTGAAAGAGAGAGACAATTATGAGACATGGGATGATTAGGGGGATGACTAGGTCGTGGTGGGCATATTAGCCTAAGCTTCCTTTATAAAGAATGCCCAGGGATCTTTCATGACCACAGAGAGTCAGGACCTCAGTTTTACATCTCATCTGAAGGATGGCGCCATTTTTACAGCACTGTGTCCCCATCACTGCACTGGAAGCACTGGGATGCACATACAGAGCACAGGGTGAGTGCCCCCTGCTGGCCTTCTCAACATCTCTTTCAGCAGCAACCTCTTTTCTAGATGCTCTCCCATCCAAGTATTGGCCAATGCACAAAGATGGTTAGCTTTAGGTGGAAAACCTGTTCTGAAGTGCAGGTGGAATGGCTGCTGGATAGTTGCTTGGGCACTTGCATTAGCTTTATAAAACACAGTCGATAACACTAGTTAATAATGGCGTCATGCATGCCAACTGAGGGTCAACCTACAGGTTCCTCCGAGGTATGTAATTGCACCGCTGTCCAAAATGGGGCACTGACACTAACTAGACTAGACTGTCGTCTTCCTTTGCCTCCACACTGCTGAGAAACTGTCCAGTAGGGGTAACTGACTCCGCCTCTTTCAGTCCCAGGACCATAAAAGCCTAACCACCCAAAGGAGGGGGTCACTTAGTGAGTGGAAACTTGAGGAGATGAAGCCCCTTCAAACCCCAAGTAAAGTGACCGAAGAAGCCATAATAGGCTTTGATTTTGTTAGACAAAACAGCAGAGGACAACGCTTTTTTGTTTGTAATTGTGCCATTGTGCACTATTTTTGTTTAAAGTTTGGAAATAAATGGAAACAGCTAGGTTGGCGCCCCAACATTTATCTTGTCTTTCCCATTGTTCCTTCAGATGACCACACCAGCCAAGCCTAAAGAGTGCTCCCTGAATCTGATGCTGTATGAAAACTGAATATCAGAAAATTCTAAGTTATCTGTCCAAGTTATTCTCAGTTAATTCATATAAACTCACCGGCCACTTTATTAGGTACACCTGTTCAACTTCTTCTTAACACAAATGTCTAATCAGCCAATCACATGGCTGCAATTCAATGCATGTCGGCATGCTGACGTTATCAAGACGACCTGCTGAGGTTCAAAATGAGCATCAGAATGGGGAAGAAAGGTGACTGAAGTGACTTTGAACTTGGTGTGGTTGTTGGTGCCAGAAGGGCTGGTCTGAGTATTTCACAAACTGCTCATCTACTGTGATTTTCACACATAACCATATCTAGGGTTTACAGAGAATGTTCCAAAAAAGAGAAAATATCAGTGAGTGGCGGAGCCTTTGGACAAAAAGGCCTTGTTGATGCCACAGGTCAGAGGAGAATGGTCAGACTGGTTCAAGCTGACAAAAAGGCAACAGGAGCCCAAATAAGCACTCATTACAACAGAGGTTTGCAGAAGAGCATCTCTGAACACACAACACATCATACCTTGAAGCAGGTGGGCTACAGCAGCAGGAGAGTACACCGGGTGACACTCTTGTCAGCTAACAACAGGCAACTGAGGCAACAATTCGCACGGGCTCAGCAAAAAAAGATTGGAAAAGTGTCACCTGGTCTGATGAGTCTCGATTTCTGCTGCAACATTGAGATGGTAGGGTCAGAATTTGACGTCAACAACATGAAAGCATGGATTCATCCTGCCTTGTATCAATGGCTCAGGCTGTTGGTGACGAGGATATTATAGTTTTGCCTTTTCATATTAGTTTTTATTTCTACATTTTTTCATACCTTACTTGGAAATTCAGTTTAGTTTAAATTTTCCTTCATCGTATATTTTTAATTTTAATTTAGTTTTTATTTCACAAAGACATTTCTAGTTTATCTTATATCTATTAGCTTCAGTTTTAGTTTTAGTAATTATGGCATGGAGCTCCTACAGAGTTTAGTCAGAAAGAGGTGTACACTTAACAGATTTGGATACAAGTTTAATGTTAGTGGAAGCTACACTACATGGTTTACTATCTGTTTTGTTTTTCTGATAAAAACAAGCATAATCAAAACCAGGTACTGAATATGAACAGTTTTACACAATTTTATCATTTTTAAAATATCTGCTATGTCATTTGTGCTGAACAAATCTGCGCTGACTGTTGGCACTTTTTATTTTTTCCTTTTATTGCCCAGAATGGACCAATTTGTAATGAAATTTAGGCGAATTTTAAGGATTGAGGGTTTTTTTTACTCTAAATGTCTACAGCACACAACATATCCTGCTCCAACGACAATGTGCTTATAATGAATGCCTTCAATATTGCATTCAACAATCTCCCATACTGGGCTTTGTTATTTTCTACCAGCCATATTCATCTCTGATTCCATCTCAGGCACAAACAATTTATGGACAGAATTTTGCTACCTGCAGGCCTGAAAAATACAGATTCTACTGTGTTCTGACAGGTGTGATCATGAAAATCATGGGGGCGTAGGAAGAACAGGACTTTAGGCTTAAATGAGTGTGCAGACCCCACCTAGCTGTATTGAGGGAAACAAAGAAAAATAAGCATGTAGTGTGAAGGTTAGGGGCAGTGAGACATGAACAGCCCACCATAAGAACAGTAAACCCTTAATGAACAAAGTAAGAGTATGGACAGGCACAAAGCGACAGAGACATGAGCATCTGAGATTAACAACAATCTATATGACATTATCTAAACCTTTTTATCTAGATCAGGATCACAGGAAGCCTGGAGCCTACCCCAGCAGGTTTGGATGCAAGGCAGGAAAAATCCATGGTATGCAATATGTATGTCATGGCTGATGTTAAGAACGAAAAGAATATGATGATTTCAACTAAGAGTGAAAAACTGAAAAAGGGGGACAAATATTTTAAAATATAATTCTGCTACTGGATTATTTTTACAATATCAGGTATTTTAAACTATGAATATAAAGTAAAAAAAAAGATAAATTAATAAATATAGAATAAATAAAACAAATTAGTATGTTAATTTTTCATCAGAGACAGACCTGGATTGACAGACTCTCTTTGCCTACCTACCTGTAGTTCAGTCGAGACATTGCCAGCTCAGGAATTTTACAAAGTTTGCATCGCTTTGTTGTAAAAAAATGTTTTTAAAGCAAATGTGATTGGTCAGTAGCAATATGCTGATCTTGTATGATGACCTCGTCAGTGTCTCGATCAGTGTTGTTCTATTTTCAAAAATCGGGAGTGGATCTCCCCTTGACTTTCTCATGTACTCAGATATGGAGATGGATATTTGAGGTTTGGACACATCTTTAACACCATCACCTGGGTTTATTATCTGGGGATATCATCTTAATGCACTAAAATTGATGAAGATTATATGTATATGTGTATGTATGTATATATATATATGTATATATGTATGTATATGTGTATATATATATGTATATATATTAAGTGCAAAATTTTTTTTTTTTTTTTTCCTCTTTTAAAGACTATATTGGTAACAGAGTAAACCTAACAGGTCTAAATGCTAAAATAGTATTTTTACAGGAAACCCACTTACTAAGTAAGGATCAGTTCCGGCTGCAAAAGACTGGACTGGCCAAATGTTCCATTCTAGTTTTACAAAGAAAACTAGAGGGGTGGGAATTCTCATACATAGAACAGTACCATTTGTAGCATCAGATGTAGTATTGGATCCTGAAGGGAGATATGTGAAGATAATTACAAAGTTTATAACTGATCACAACTTATCAGATCCCTGGAGGTTTTAAACCCAAATTCAAGAACATATTCTTTCTACTCACCAGTACATCATTGCTACTCAAGGATTGATTACTTCTTTATAGATAATAACTTCTTGCCTAAGATTAAATCTTGTAAATACGATGCTATTGTTATTTCAGACCATGCTCCGATGATCTTGGAGCTGAAATTACTAAGCCCCATACACTCACCCCAGATGTCAATCCGCTTCTATTAGCTGACGAGAATTGTACTGAATTTATATCCAAACAAATTGAACAGAGATAAAAAGCGAAATTACTAAAATAGATGAAGAACATGCCAGACTACCAAGCGAGACTCTACATAAGAGGAGGCAGGCTCTACATTCAGAATTAAACCTCTTGACAACTAAAGAAACCGAACAACTAATTTACAAATCCAGACATCATTATTATGAACATGGAGAGAAAGCTAATAAGCTTTTAGCGCAACAAATTCACAAGCAAGATGTAGCAGCAAATCTCGTAATTACTAACACGAATGGAGATAAAATCATCGAACACAAAAATATAATGTACACTTTTAGAGACTACTATAAATCCCTATATACTACTGAGTTTAAAGAAGACAATATACAATCTAATGCATTTCTGGATAAATTACAGATACCACAAATTGACGCTATTAGTGTGGAGGAGCTCGATAAACCTCTGTCATTATCAGAATTACTGGATGCTATAAAGTCACTCCAAGGTGGAAAAGCAGCAGGCCCTGATGGCTACCCTGCAGAGTTTTACAAGAAATTCTCCGCTCAGCTAGCTCCCTCCTATTAGCAACATTTACAGAAGCCAGAGATAACCAATCTCTTCCACAAACCTTTCGCCAAGCACTAATCACTGTCTTTCCAAAACAAAATAAGGACTTATTACAATGTGCATCATACAGACCAATTTCACTTCTGAATAACGACGTTAAAATACTCTCTAAAATCATAGCTAGAAGGATGGAGAAAGTGCTCCCCTCAGTAATATCACAAGACCAAACTGGATTTATTAGGGGCCGACACTTATCTTCAAATCTTCGACGCCTGTTTAATGTAATATACTCACCAACTAAATCAAACACCCCAGAAATATTATTATCATTGGATGCAGAAAAAGCATTGACATGATTGAATGGAAATACCTTTTACTATTTTGGAGAAGTTTGGGTTTGGCCCGAACATTTGTGCATGGATTAAATTACTGTATACTAACCCAGAAGCTTCAGTTTGCATCAATAACATTTGCTCAGACTACTTTAAACTAGAGCGTGGCACAAGACAAGGATGCCCTTTGTCACCACTGCTGTTTGCAATTGCCATTGAACCACTGGCAATACATTGTCGAAATACTGATCAGATAAAGGGGATTAGCAGAGAAGGACTGGAACAGAAAATCTCATTATATGCAGATGACATGGTACTGTATATATCGGACCAGAAAATTCTGTGCCTGCAGTCTTAGCAGCACTCACAGAATTTCAAAAGCTCTCTGGTCTCAGAATTAATCTGAATAAAAGTGTACTCTTTCCGGTGAATTCGCAAGCATATAATATTAGATTAGACACCCTTCCTTTTATCATTGCAGAACAGTTTAAATACCTCGGGTAAACATCACAAGTAAACATAAAGCTCTTTATCAACAAAATTTCGTCGTCTGTATGGAAAAAATTAAACAAGACTTGCATAGATGGTCAACCCTTCATCTCACACTAGCTGGAAGAATTAACACTGTTAAGATGAATATTCTTCCTAAGCTCCTTTTTATTTCAAAACATACCAATATACATTAATAAATCGTTCTTTAAGCAATTAGATTCAACAATAACCTCATTTATTTGGAATTCTAAACATCCACGCATCAAAAGAGCGACCCTACAAAGACAAAAGGCAGAAGGCGGCATGGCTCTACCTAACTTCCAGTTTTATTACTGGCGCAAATATACAGTCGATAAGAACCTGGACACAAATAGAAGAACATACACAGGCATGGACCGCAATAGAAGTAAAATCCTGCAGTACTTCTTTGTATTCCTTGCTTTGTGCTCCAATAAACACACGTTATCGGCAATACACTATGAATATAAAGTAGAAAAAAAAAAGATAAACCTCTTTCAACCCTCACAAACATATGCAGTTTTTAATATCTGGAAAAAATAGCAATGCAGAGAATTCACTCAAGCTCCATATGTGCAAAGCATACAATTATACAACTCAAAATTATATATCGAGCACATCTGTCTCGACTAAAACTCTCAAAATGTTTCCAGGGCATGATCCAAACTAGGTCACATGTTCTGGGCCTGCTCCAAATTAACATTATTCTGGACAAAAATTTTTAATTACCTCTCAGACAGTCTTGGACTCACAATCCCTCCTAACCCATTAACAGCTGTGTTTGGGGTTCTTCCAGAGGGTCTTAAAGTGGAGAAAGACAAACAAATTGTGATTGCATTCACTACACTGTTGGCACGCAGACTTATTCTGATAAACTGGAAGAACCCAAACTCTCCTCTTTTAAGTCAGTGGGAAACTGATGTGTTATATTATTTAAAATTGGAAAAAATCAAATACTCAGTTAGAGGATCTGTGCAGACTTTTTCAAAACATGGCAGGATCTAATCAGTAATATTTTGAAATGATTTTATAAAGCACAGAGAATTTGTTGATTTAGGTATTTTTAAAAGCCTTAAATTTTACACCGTTTGGCTTGCTCTCTCTCTCAAGGGTGGGGATCGATCTGTTCTTAGCATAATTCTTTTTTTTTTTGTAAAATTGATTGCTATGTATTGATTGTAATAAAATTAATAAATAAAAAAAAAAAAAAAGATAAATTAATAAATATAGAATAAATAAAACAAATTAGTATGTTAATTTTTCATCGCTTGACAGACTCTCTTTGCCTACCTACCTGTAGTTCAGTCGAGACATTGCCAGCTCAGGAATTTTACAAAGTTTGCATCGCTTTGTTGTAAAAAAATGTTTTTAAAGCAAATGTGATTGGTCAGTAGCAATATGCTGATCTTGTATGATGACCTCGTCAGTGTCTCGATCGTTCTATTTTCAAAAATCGGGAGTGGATCTCCCCTTGACTTTCTCATGTACTCAGATATGGAGATGGATATTTGAGGAGTAAACCGCAAGACAATGATTTTTATATTATGTACATTAAAGAACCATCAACAGCAAATCAAATTAATAATATATTGAATAATTATTATAAAAGTAAACTTGAATAAATCGGACTCTGCAGCTGCATGAATTAAAAAAAAAAAATCAAGTATATGCTCAGGTAAAGTACAATGTCCGGTTGGTGGATTTGGCCCAAAAGTTAATACAGATCTACAATTTTGGTGTAACAACCACATGCCAAATTTCATCCATCTATCTCATTGCATTTTTGAGTTATCATGTTTACATAAACACACACAGACATAATTCCAAAAAACGGTATTTTCAGAGTCAGGGAGAGGTCTAAAAACGTCAAGATTCATCAAAATCTTGAGGTTTCTCTATACTTTGTATATGAAAAAGTAAAAACGATTTCTCCTGTGCAAAGTGGCAGGTAAATTACTGTCAACAAAAAGAAAGCACCTGAGAAATAAACTGAAACGTTACTCGCTTGTGATTTTACTGTCCATACGTGAAAGGTTTTGTTGACCGGCACATTCCAATTTCAGGCGTTTGAATTACATCTTGGTATACAACAAGCGTAAAGAAAGGTGGCACAGTAAATCGCTTTCTATTTCAAACGTTTTACGCGCCAGTATTTTGTAGACTGCTCTGTCACTGCAAATGCTGTGTGAACACCCGCCCTCCGTCACCAGCTGCCATTCACTGGATGAATATACGTGGGTGGCTCATGGTGGATGACTTTCTGTTTTAGAGTTAAAAGTTGCAAGCGTTAATGACTAACGGCAAAAATATTCATTCAAAAATGAAAACTAAAAATATTTTAGTAAATTATAATTTTATTTCAGTTAGTCTTTTCAGCTACTTTAATAGTTTCGTTTAGTTTTAGTTTTTCATTTCGGTTTTGTTAATTATTTATTTCAATTTACTAAATTTTTTTTTTAATAATAGTTTCAGTTTTGATTTAAGTTTTCGTTAACTATAATAATCTTGGGTGGTGGTGGTGTAAGGGTGTGGGAGATATTTTCTTGGCACACTTCAGGCCCCTTAGTACCAATTGAGACTGAAATTCTGCACAGTACATTTTTGAAACACAGAAATCATAACTGACAGAGGACAAGAT